>NW_026610977.1:0-140730 GCF_029499605.1 Hyla sarda
AAAGAGTGCCCGGGTGAAAACGACAACGCAGGCATGTCGGGTGCCACTGTCTGCACCAGCAAAGCAAGTTTTGAGCAAATATCTCCTTCCGTTCGGCCGCAATGGCAAGAAGCTTGTGCATCTTCTCTGTTCGTCACGGTCAATGGGAAAAGGCGCTTATCTGCAATCTAGGTGTTTCTGCGTGCTTCGCCCGCCCAAAGAGTGCCCAGGTGAAAACGACAACGCAGGCATGTCGGGTGCCACTGTCTGCACCAGCACAGCAAGTTTTGAGCAAATATCTCCTTCCGTTCGGCCGCAATGGCAAGAAGCTTGTGCATCTTCTCTGTTCGTCGCGGTCAATGGGAAAAGGCGCTTATCTGCAATCTAGGTGTTTCTGCGTGCTTCGCCCGCCCAAAGAGTGCCTGGGTGAAAACGACAACGCAGGCATGTCGGGTGCCACTGTCTGCACCAGCACAGCAAGTTTTGAGCAAATATCTCCTTCCATTCGGCCGCAATGGCAAGAAGCTTGTGCATCCTCTCTGTTCGTCGCGGTCAATGGGAAAAGGCGCTTATCTGCAATCTAGGTGTTTCTGCGTGCTGCGCCCGCCCAAAGAGTGCCCGGGTGAAAACGACAACGCAGGCATGTCCGGTGCCACTGTCTGCACCAGCACAGCAAGTTTTGAGCAAATATCTCCTTCCGTTCGGCCGCAATGGCAAGAAGCTTGTGCATCTTCTCTGTTCGTCGCGGTCAATGGGAAAAGGCGCTTATCTGCAATCTAGGTGTTTCTGCGTGCTGCGCCCGCCCAAAGAGTGCCCGGGTGAAAACGACAACGCAGGCATGTCGGGTGCTACTGTCTGCACCAGCACAGCAAGTTTTGAGCAAATATCTCCTTCCGTTCGGCCGCAATGGCAAGAAGCTTGTGCATCTTCTCTGTTCGTCGCGGTCAATGGGAAAAGGCGCTTATCTGCAATCTAGGTGTTTCTGCGTGCTTCGCCCGCCCAAAGAGTGCCCAGGTGAAAACGACAACGCAGGCATGTCGGGTGCCACTGTCTGCACCAGCACAGCAAGTTTTGAGCAAATATCTCCTTCCGTTCGGCCGCAATGGCAAGAAGCTTGTGCATCTTCTCTGTTCGTCGCGGTCAATGGGAAAAGGCGCTTATCTGCAATCTAGGTGTTTCTGCGTGCTGCGCCCGCCCAAAGAGTGCCCGGGTGAAAACGACAACGCAGGCATGTCGGGTGCCACTGTCTGCACCAGCACAGCAAGTTTTGAGCAAATATCTCCTTCCGTTCGGCCGCAATGGCAAGAAGCTTGTGCATCTTCTCTGTTCGTCGCGGTCAATGGGAAAGGGCGCTTATCTGCAATCTAGGTGTTTCTGCGTGCTGCACCCGCCCAAAGAGTGCCCGGGTGAAAACGACAACGCAGGCATGTCGGGTGCCACTGTCTGCACCAGCACAGCAAGTTTTGAGCAAATATCTCCTTCCGTTCGGCCGCAATGGCAAGAAGCTTGTGCATCTTCTCTGTTCGTCGCCGTCAATGGGAAAAGGCGCTTATCTGCAATCTAGGTGTTTCTGCGTGCTGCGCCCGCCCAAAGAGTGCCCGGGTGAAAACGACAACGCAGGCATGTCGGGTGCCACTGTCTGCACCAGCAAAGCAAGTTTTGAGCAAATATCTCCTTCCGTTCGGCCGCAATGGCAAGAAGCTTGTGCATCTTCTCTGTTCGTCGCGGTCAATGGGAAAAGGCGCTTATCTGCAATCTAGGTGTTTCTGCGTGCTTCGCCCGCCCAAAGAGTGCCCAGGTGAAAACGACAACGCAGGCATGTCGGGTGCCACTGTCTGCACCAGCACAGCAAGTTTTGAGCAAATATCTCCTTCCGTTCGGCCGCAATGGCAAGAAGCTTGTGCATCTTCTCTGTTCGTCGCGGTCAATGGGAAAAGGCGCTTATCTGCAATCTAGGTGTTTCTGCGTGCTTCGCCCGCCCAAAGAGTGCCTGGGTGAAAACGACAACGCAGGCATGTCGGGTGCCACTGTCTGCACCAGCACAGCAAGTTTTGAGCAAATATCTCCTTCCATTCGGCCGCAATGGCAAGAAGCTTGTGCATCCTCTCTGTTCGTCGCGGTCAATGGGAAAAGGCGCTTATCTGCAATCTAGGTGTTTCTGCGTGCTGCGCCCGCCCAAAGAGTGCCCGGGTGAAAACGACAACGCAGGCATGTCCGGTGCCACTGTCTGCACCAGCACAGCAAGTTTTGAGCAAATATCTCCTTCCGTTCGGCCGCAATGGCAAGAAGCTTGTGCATCTTCTCTGTTCGTCGCGGTCAATGGGAAAAGGCGCTTATCTGCAATCTAGGTGTTTCTGCGTGCTGCGCCCGCCCAAAGAGTGCCCGGGTGAAAACGACAACGCAGGCATGTCGGGTGCTACTGTCTGCACCAGCACAGCAAGTTTTGAGCAAATATCTCCTTCCGTTCGGCCGCAATGGCAAGAAGCTTGTGCATCTTCTCTGTTCGTCGCGGTCAATGGGAAAAGGCGCTTATCTGCAATCTAGGTGTTTCTGCGTGCTTCGCCCGCCCAAAGAGTGCCCAGGTGAAAACGACAACGCAGGCATGTCGGGTGCCACTGTCTGCACCAGCACAGCAAGTTTTGAGCAAATATCTCCTTCCGTTCGGCCGCAATGGCAAGAAGCTTGTGCATCTTCTCTGTTCGTCGCGGTCAATGGGAAAAGGCGCTTATCTGCAATCTAGGTGTTTCTGCGTGCTGCGCCCGCCCAAAGAGTGCCCGGGTCAAAACGACAACGCAGGCATGTCGGGTGCCACTGTCTGCACCAGCACAGCAAGTTTTGAGCAAATATCTCCTTCCTTTCGGCCGCAATGGCAAGAAGCTTGTGCATCTTCTATGTTCGTCGCGGTCAATGGGAAAAGGCGCTTATCTGCAATCTAGGTGTTTCTGCGTGCTGCGCCCGCCCAAAGAGTGCCCGGGTTAAAGCGACAACGCAGGCATGTCGGGTGCCACTGTCTGCACCAGCACAGCAAGTTTTGAGCAAATATCTCCTTCCGTTCGGCCGCAATGGCAAGAAGCTTGTGCATCTTCTCTGTTCGTCGCGGTCAATGGGAAAAGGCGCTTATCTGCAATCTAGGTGTTTCTGCGTGCTGCGCCCGCCCAAAGAGTGCCCGGGTCAAAACGACAACGCAGGCATGTCGGGTGCCACTGTCTGCACCAGCACAGCAAGTTTTGAGCAAATATCTCCTTCCTTTCGGCCGCAATGGCAAGAAGCTTGTGCATCTTCTATGTTCGTCGCGGTCAATGGGAAAAGGCGCTTATCTGCAATCTAGGTGTTTCTGCGTGCTGCGCCCGCCCAAAGAGTGCCCGGGTTAAAGCGACAACGCAGGCATGTCGGGTGCCACTGTCTGCACCAGCACAGCAAGTTTTGAGCAAATATCTCCTTCCGTTCGGCCGCAATGGCAAGAAGCTTGTGCATCTTCTCTGTTCGTCGCGGTCAATGGGAAAAGGCACTTATCTGCAATCTAGGTGTTTCTGCGTGCTGCGCCCGCCCAAAGAGTGCTCGGGTGAAAACTACAACGCAGGCATGTCGGGTGCCACTGTCTGCACCAGCACAGCAAGTTTTGAGCAAATATCTCCTTCCGTTCGGCCGCAATGGCAAGAAGCTTGTGCATCTTCTCTGTTCGTCGCGGTCAATGGGAAAAGGCGCTTATCTGCAATCTAGGTGTTTCTGCGTGCTGCGCCCGCCCAAAGAGTGCCCGGGTGAAAACGACAACGCAGGCATGTCCGGTGCCACTGTCTGCACCAGCACAGCAAGTTTTGAGCAAATATCTCCTTCCGTTCGGCCGCAATGGCAAGAAGCTTGTGCATCTTCTCTGTTCGTCGCGGTCAATGGGAAAAGGCGCTTATCTGCAATCTAGGTGTTTCTGCGTGCTGCACCCGCCCAAAGAGTGCCCGGGTGAAAACGACAACGCAGGCATGTCGGGTGCCACTGTCTGCACCAGCACAGCAAGTTTTGAGCAAATATCTCCTTCCGTTCGGCCGCAATGGCAAGAAGCTTGTGCATCCTCTCTGTTCGTCGCGGTCAATGGGAAAAGGCGCTTATCTGCAATCTAGGTGTTTCTGCGTGCTGCGCCCGCCCAAAGAGTGCCCGGGTGAAAACGACAACGCAGGCATGTCGGGTGCCACTGTCTGCACCAGCACAGCAAGTTTTGAGCAAATATCTCCTTCCGTTCGTCCGCAATGGCAAGAAGCTTGTGCATCCTCTCTGTTCGTCGCGGTCAATGGGAAAAGGCGCTTATCTGCAATCTAGGTGTTTCTGCGTGCTGCGCCCGCCCAAAGAGTGCCCGGGTGAAAACGACAACGCAGGCATGTCGGGTGCCACTGTCTGCACCAGCACAGCAAGTTTTGAGCAAATATCTCCTTCCGTTCGGCCGCAATGGCAAGAAGCTTGTGCATCTTCTCTGTTCGTCGCGGTCAATGGGAAAAGGCGCTTATCTGCAATCTAGGTGTTTCTGCGTGCTGCGCCCGCCCAAAGAGTGCCCGGGTGAAAACGACAACGCAGGCATGTCGGGTGCCACTGTCTGCACCAGCACAGCAAGTTTTGAGCAAATATCTCCTTCCGTTCGGCCGCAATGGCAAGAAGCTTGTGCATCTTCTCTGTTCGTCGCGGTCAATGGGAAAAGGCGCTTATCTGCAATCTAGGTGTTTCTGCGTGCTGCACCCGCCCAAACAGTGCCCGGGTAAAAACGACAACGCAGGCATGTCGGGTGCCACTGTCTGCACCAGCACAGCAAGTTTTGAGCAAATATCTCCTTCCGTTCGGCCGCAATGGCAAGAAGCTTGTGCATCTTCTCTGTTCGTCGCGGTCAATGGGAAAAGGCGCTTTTCAGCAATTTAGGTGTTTCTGCGTGCTGCGCCCGCCCAAAGAGTGCCCGGGTTAAATCGACAACGTAGGCATGTCGGGTGCCACTGTCTGCACCAGCACAGCAAGTTTTGAGCAAATATCTCCTTCCATTCGGCCTCAATGGTAAGAAGCTTGTGCATCTTCTCTGTTCGTCGCGGTCAATGGGAAAAGGCGCTTATCTGCAATCTAGGTGTTTCTGCGTGCTGCGCCCGCCCAAAGAGTGCCCGGGTGAAAACGACAACGCAGGCATGTCGGGTGCCCCTGTCTGCACCAGCACAGCAAGTTTTGAGCAAATATCTCCTTCCATTAGGCCGCAATGGCAAGAAGCTTGTGCATCCTCTCTGTTCGTCGCGGTCAATGGGAAAAGGCGCTTATCTGCAATCTAGGTGATTCTGCGTGCTGCGCCCGCCCAAAGAGTGCCCGGGTGAAAACGACAACGCAGGCATGTCGGGTGCCACTGTCTGCACCAGCACAGCAAGTTTTGAGCAAATATCTCCTTCCGTTCGGCCGCAATGGCAAGAAGCTTGTGCATCTTCTCTGTTCGTCGCGGTCAATGGGAAAAGGCGCTTATCTGCAATCTAGGTGTTTCTGCGTGCTGCACCCGCCCAAACAGTGCCCGGGTAAAAACGACAACGCAGGCATGTCGGGTGCCACTGTCTGCACCAGCACAGCAAGTTTTGAGCAAATATCTCCTTCCGTTTGGCCGCAATGGCAAGAAGCTTGTGCATCCTCTCTGTTCGTCGCGGTCAATGGGAAAAGGCGCTTATCTGCAATCTAGGTGTTTCTGCGTGCTGCACCCGCCCAAAGAGTGCCCGGGTGAAAACGACAACGCAGGCATGTCGGGTGCCACTGTCTGCACCAGCACAGCAAGTTTTGAGCAAATATCTCCTTCCGTTCGGCCGCAATGGCAAGAAGCTTGTGCATCTTCTCTGTTCGTCGCGGTCAATGGGAAAAGGCGCTTATCTGCAATCTAGGTGTTTCTGCATGCTGCGCCCGCCCAAAGAGTGCCCGGGTGAAAACGACAACGCAGGCATGTCGGGTGCCACTGTCTGCACCAGCACAGCAAGTTTTGAGCAAATATCTCCTTCCGTTCGGCCGCAATGGCAAGAAGCTTGTGCATCTTCTCTGTTCGTCGCGGTCAATGGGAAAAGGCGCTTTTCAGCAATTTAGGTGTTTCTGCGTGCTGCGCCCGCCCAAAGAGTGCCCGGGTTAAATCGACAACGTAGGCATGTCGGGTGCCACTGTCTGCACCAGCACAGCAAGTTTTGAGCAAATATCTCCTTCCGTTCGGCCTCAATGGCAAGAAGCTTGTGCATCTTCTATGTTCGTCGCGGTCAATGGGAAAAGTCGCTTATCTGCAATTTAGGTGTTTCTGCGTGCTGTGCCCGCCCAAAGAGTGCCCGGGTTAAATCGACAACGTAGGCATGTCGGGTGCCACTGTCTGCACCAGCACAGCAAGTTTTGAGCAAATATCTCCTTCCGTTCGGCCGCAATGGCAAGAAGCTTGTGCATCCTCTCTGTTCGTCGCGGTCAATGGGAAAAGGCGCTTATCTGCAATCTAGGTGTTTCTGCGTGCTGCACCCACCCAAAGAGTGCCCGGGTGAAAACGACAATGCAGGCATGTCGGGTGCCACTGTCTGCACCAGCACAGCAAGTTTTGAGCAAATATCTCCTTCCGTTCGGCCGCAATGGCAAGAAGCTTGTGCATCTTCTATGTTCGTCGCGGTCAATGGGAAAAGGCGCTTATCTGCAATCTAGGTGTTTCTGCGTGCTGCACCCGCCCAAACAGTGCCCGGGTAAAAACGACAACGCAGGCATGTCGGGTGCCACTGTCTGCACCAGCACAGCAAGTTTTGAGCAAATATCTCCTTCCGTTTGGCCGCAATGGCAAGAAGCTTGTGCATCCTCTCTGTTCGTCGCGGTCAATGGGAAAAGGCGCTTATCTGCAATCTAGGTGTTTCTGCGTGCTGCGCCCGCCCAAAGAGTGCCCGGGTGAAAACGACAACGCAGGCATGTCGGGTGCCACTGTCTGCACCAGCACAGCAAGTTTTGAGCAAATATCTCCTTCCGTTCGGCCGCAATGGCAAGAAGCTTGTGCATCTTCTCTCTTCGTCGCGGTCAATGGGAAAAGGCGCTTATCTGCAATCTAGGTGTTTCTGCATGCTGCGCCCGCCCAAAGAGTGCCCGGGTGAAAACGACAACGCAGGCATGTCGGGTGCCACTGTCTGCACCAGCACAGCAAGTTTTGAGCAAATATCTCCTTCCGTTCGGCCGCAATGGCAAGAAGCTTGTGCATCTTCTCTGTTCGTCGCGGTCAATGGGAAAAGGCGCTTTTCAGCAATTTAGGTGTTTCTGCGTGCTGCGCCCGCCCAAAGAGTGCCCGGGTTAAATCGACAACGTAGGCATGTCGGGTGCCACTGTCTGCACCAGCACAGCAAGTTTTGAGCAAATATCTCCTTCCGTTCGGCCTCAATGGCAAGAAGCTTGTGCATCTTCTATGTTCGTCGCGGTCAATGGGAAAAGTCGCTTATCTGCAATTTAGGTGTTTCTGCGTGCTGTGCCCGCCCAAAGAGTGCCCGGGTTAAATCGACAACGTAGGCATGTCGGGTGCCACTGTCTGCACCAGCACAGCAAGTTTTGAGCAAATATCTCCTTCCGTTCGGCCGCAATGGCAAGAAGCTTGTGCATCCTCTCTGTTCGTCGCGGTCAATGGGAAAAGGCGCTTATCTGCAATCTAGGTGTTTCTGCGTGCTGCACCCACCCAAAGAGTGCCCGGGTGAAAACGACAATGCAGGCATGTCGGGTGCCACTGTCTGCACCAGCACAGCAAGTTTTGAGCAAATATCTCCTTCCGTTCGGCCGCAATGGCAAGAAGCTTGTGCATCTTCTATGTTCGTCGCGGTCAATGGGAAAAGGCGCTTATCTGCAATCTAGGTGTTTCTGCGTGCTGCGCCCGCCCAAACAGTGCCCGGGTTAAATCGACAACGCAGGCATGTCGGGTGCCACTGTCTGCACCAGCACAGCAAGTTTTGAGCAAATATCTCCTTCCGTTCGGCCTCAATGGTAAGAAGCTTGTGCATCTTCTCTGTTCGTCGCGGTCAATGGGAAAAGGCGCTTATCTGCAATCTAGGTGTTTCTGCATGCTGCGCCCGCCCAAAGAGTGCCCGGGTGAAAACGACAACGCAGGCATGTCGGGTGCCACTGTCTGCACCAGCACAGCAAGTTTTGAGCAAATATCTCCTTCCGTTCGGCCGCAATGGCAAGAAGCTTGTGCATCTTCTCTGTTCGTCGCGGTCAATGGGAAAAGGCGCTTATCTGCAATCTAGGTGTTTCTGCGTGCTGCGCCCGCCCAAAGAGTGCCCGGGTGAAAACGACAACGCAGGCATGTCCGGTGCCACTGTCTGCACCAGCACAGCAAGTTTTGAGCAAATATCTCCTTCCGTTCGGCCGCAATGGCAAGAAGCTTGTGCATCTTCTCTGTTCGTCGCGGTCAATGGGAAAAGGCGCTTATCTGCAATCTAGGTGTTTCTGCGTGCTGCACCCGCCCAAAGAGTGCCCGGGTGAAAACGACAACGCAGGCATGTCGGGTGCCACTGTCTGCACCAGCACAGCAAGTTTTGAGCAAATATCTCCTTCCGTTCGGCCGCAATGGCAAGAAGCTTGTGCATCCTCTCTGTTCGTCGCGGTCAATGGGAAAAGGCGCTTATCTGCAATCTAGGTGTTTCTGCGTGCTGCGCCCGCCCAAAGAGTGCCCGGGTGAAAACGACAACGCAGGCATGTCGGGTGCCACTGTCTGCACCAGCACAGCAAGTTTTGAGCAAATATCTCCTTCCGTTCGTCCGCAATGGCAAGAAGCTTGTGCATCCTCTCTGTTCGTCGCGGTCAATGGGAAAAGGCGCTTATCTGCAATCTAGGTGTTTCTGCGTGCTGCGCCCGCCCAAAGAGTGCCCGGGTGAAAACGACAACGCAGGCATGTCGGGTGCCACTGTCTGCACCAGCACAGCAAGTTTTGAGCAAATATCTCCTTCCGTTCGGCCGCAATGGCAAGAAGCTTGTGCATCTTCTCTGTTCGTCGCGGTCAATGGGAAAAGGCGCTTATCTGCAATCTAGGTGTTTCTGCGTGCTGCGCCCGCCCAAAGAGTGCCCGGGTGAAAACGACAACGCAGGCATGTCGGGTGCCACTGTCTGCACCAGCACAGCAAGTTTTGAGCAAATATCTCCTTCCGTTCGGCCGCAATGGCAAGAAGCTTGTGCATCTTCTCTGTTCGTCGCGGTCAATGGGAAAAGGCGCTTATCTGCAATCTAGGTGTTTCTGCGTGCTGCACCCGCCCAAACAGTGCCCGGGTAAAAACGACAACGCAGGCATGTCGGGTGCCACTGTCTGCACCAGCACAGCAAGTTTTGAGCAAATATCTCCTTCCGTTCGGCCGCAATGGCAAGAAGCTTGTGCATCTTCTCTGTTCGTCGCGGTCAATGGGAAAAGGCGCTTTTCAGCAATTTAGGTGTTTCTGCGTGCTGCGCCCGCCCAAAGAGTGCCCGGGTTAAATCGACAACGTAGGCATGTCGGGTGCCACTGTCTGCACCAGCACAGCAAGTTTTGAGCAAATATCTCCTTCCATTCGGCCTCAATGGTAAGAAGCTTGTGCATCTTCTCTGTTCGTCGCGGTCAATGGGAAAAGGCGCTTATCTGCAATCTAGGTGTTTCTGCGTGCTGCGCCCGCCCAAAGAGTGCCCGGGTGAAAACGACAACGCAGGCATGTCGGGTGCCCCTGTCTGCACCAGCACAGCAAGTTTTGAGCAAATATCTCCTTCCATTAGGCCGCAATGGCAAGAAGCTTGTGCATCCTCTCTGTTCGTCGCGGTCAATGGGAAAAGGCGCTTATCTGCAATCTGGGTGATTCTGCGTGCTGCGCCCGCCCAAAGAGTGCCCGGGTGAAAACGACAACGCAGGCATGTCGGGTGCCACTGTCTGCACCAGCACAGCAAGTTTTGAGCAAATATCTCCTTCCGTTCGGCCGCAATGGCAAGAAGCTTGTGCATCTTCTCTGTTCGTCGCGGTCAATGGGAAAAGGCGCTTATCTGCAATCTAGGTGTTTCTGCGTGCTGCACCCGCCCAAACAGTGCCCGGGTAAAAACGACAACGCAGGCATGTCGGGTGCCACTGTCTGCACCAGCACAGCAAGTTTTGAGCAAATATCTCCTTCCGTTTGGCCGCAATGGCAAGAAGCTTGTGCATCCTCTCTGTTCGTCGCGGTCAATGGGAAAAGGCGCTTATCTGCAATCTAGGTGTTTCTGCGTGCTGCACCCGCCCAAAGAGTGCCCGGGTGAAAACGACAACGCAGGCATGTCGGGTGCCACTGTCTGCACCAGCACAGCAAGTTTTGAGCAAATATCTCCTTCCGTTCGGCCGCAATGGCAAGAAGCTTGTGCATCTTCTCTGTTCGTCGCGGTCAATGGGAAAAGGCGCTTATCTGCAATCTAGGTGTTTCTGCATGCTGCGCCCGCCCAAAGAGTGCCCGGGTGAAAACGACAACGCAGGCATGTCGGGTGCCACTGTCTGCACCAGCACAGCAAGTTTTGAGCAAATATCTCCTTCCGTTCGGCCGCAATGGCAAGAAGCTTGTGCATCTTCTCTGTTCGTCGCGGTCAATGGGAAAAGGCGCTTTTCAGCAATTTAGGTGTTTCTGCGTGCTGCGCCCGCCCAAAGAGTGCCCGGGTTAAATCGACAACGTAGTCATGTCGGGTGCCACTGTCTGCACCAGCACAGCAAGTTTTGAGCAAATATCTCCTTCCGTTCGGCCTCAATGGCAAGAAGCTTGTGCATCTTCTATGTTCGTCGCGGTCAATGGGAAAAGTCGCTTATCTGCAATTTAGGTGTTTCTGCGTGCTGTGCCCGCCCAAAGAGTGCCCGGGTTAAATCGACAACGTAGGCATGTCGGGTGCCACTGTCTGCACCAGCACAGCAAGTTTTGAGCAAATATCTCCTTCCGTTCGGCCGCAATGGCAAGAAGCTTGTGCATCCTCTCTGTTCGTCGCGGTCAATGGGAAAAGGCGCTTATCTGCAATCTAGGTGTTTCTGCGTGCTGCACCCACCCAAAGAGTGCCCGGGTGAAAACGACAATGCAGGCATGTCGGGTGCCACTGTCTGCACCAGCACAGCAAGTTTTGAGCAAATATCTCCTTCCGTTCGGCCGCAATGGCAAGAAGCTTGTGCATCTTCTATGTTCGTCGCGGTCAATGGGAAAAGACGCTTATCTGCAATCTAGGTGTTTCTGCGTGCTGCACCCGCCCAAACAGTGCCCGGGTAAAAACGACAACGCAGGCATGTCGGGTGCCACTGTCTGCACCAGCACAGCAAGTTTTGAGCAAATATCTCCTTCCGTTCGGCCGCAATGGCAAGAAGCTTGTGCATCTTCTCTGTTCGTCGCGGTCAATGGGAAAAGGCGCTTTTCAGCAATTTAGTTGTTTCTGCGTGCTGCGCCCGCCCAAAGAGTGCCCGGGTTAAATCGACAACGTAGGCATGTCGGGTGCCACTGTCTGCACCAGCACAGCAAGTTTTGAGCAAATATCTCCTTCCATTCGGCCTCAATGGTAAGAAGCTTGTGCATCTTCTCTGTTCGTCGCGGTCAATGGGAAAAGGCGCTTATCTGCAATCTAGGTGTTTCTGCGTGCTGCGCCCGCCCAAAGAGTGCCCGGGTGAAAACGACAACGCAGGCATGTCGGGTGCCCCTGTCTGCACCAGCACAGCAAGTTTTGAGCAAATATCTCCTTCCATTAGGCCGCAATGGCAAGAAGCTTGTGCATCCTCTCTGTTCGTCGCGGTCAATGGGAAAAGGCGCTTATCTGCAATCTAGGTGATTCTGCGTGCTGCGCCCGCCCAAAGAGTGCCCGGGTGAAAACGACAACGCAGGCATGTCGGGTGCCACTGTCTGCACCAGCACAGCAAGTTTTGAGCAAATATCTCCTTCCGTTCGGCCGCAATGGCAAGAAGCTTGTGCATCTTCTCTGTTCGTCGCGGTCAATGGGAAAAGGCGCTTATCTGCAATCTAGGTGTTTCTGCGTGCTGCACCCGCCCAAACAGTGCCCGGGTAAAAACGACAACGCAGGCATGTCGGGTGCCACTGTCTGCACCAGCACAGCAAGTTTTGAGCAAATATCTCCTTCCGTTTGGCCGCAATGGCAAGAAGCTTGTGCATCCTCTCTGTTCGTCGCGGTCAATGGGAAAAGGCGCTTATCTGCAATCTAGGTGTTTCTGCGTGCTGCACCCGCCCAAAGAGTGCCCGGGTGAAAACGACAACGCAGGCATGTCGGGTGCCACTGTCTGCACCAGCACAGCAAGTTTTGAGCAAATATCTCCTTCCGTTCGGCCGCAATGGCAAGAAGCTTGTGCATCTTCTCTGTTCGTCGCGGTCAATGGGAAAAGGCGCTTATCTGCAATCTAGGTGTTTCTGCATGCTGCGCCCGCCCAAAGAGTGCCCGGGTGAAAACGACAACGCAGGCATGTCGGGTGCCACTGTCTGCACCAGCACAGCAAGTTTTGAGCAAATATCTCCTTCCGTTCGGCCGCAATGGCAAGAAGCTTGTGCATCTTCTCTGTTCGTCGCGGTCAATGGGAAAAGGCGCTTTTCAGCAATTTAGGTGTTTCTGCGTGCTGCGCCCGCCCAAAGAGTGCCCGGGTTAAATCGACAACGTAGTCATGTCGGGTGCCACTGTCTGCACCAGCACAGCAAGTTTTGAGCAAATATCTCCTTCCGTTCGGCCTCAATGGCAAGAAGCTTGTGCATCTTCTATGTTCGTCGCGGTCAATGGGAAAAGTCTCTTATCTGCAATTTAGGTGTTTCTGCGTGCTGTGCCCGCCCAAAGAGTGCCCGGGTTAAATCGACAACGTAGGCATGTCGGGTGCCACTGTCTGCACCAGCACAGCAAGTTTTGAGCAAATATCTCCTTCCGTTCGGCCGCAATGGCAAGAAGCTTGTGCATCCTCTCTGTTCGTCGCGGTCAATGGGAAAAGGCGCTTATCTGCAATCTAGGTGTTTCTGCGTGCTGCACCCACCCAAAGAGTGCCCGGGTGAAAACGACAATGCAGGCATGTCGGGTGCCACTGTCTGCACCAGCACAGCAAGTTTTGAGCAAATATCTCCTTCCGTTCGGCCGCAATGGCAAGAAGCTTGTGCATCTTCTATGTTCGTCGCGGTCAATGGGAAAAGGCGCTTATCTGCAATCTAGGTGTTTCTGCGTGCTGCACCCGCCCAAACAGTGCCCGGGTAAAAACGACAACGCAGGCATGTCGGGTGCCACTGTCTGCACCAGCACAGCAAGTTTTGAGCAAATATCTCCTTCCGTTTGGCCGCAATGGCAAGAAGCTTGTGCATCCTCTCTGTTCGTCGCGGTCAATGGGAAAAGGCGCTTATCTGCAATCTAGGTGTTTCTGCGTGCTGCACCCGCCCAAAGAGTGCCCGGGTGAAAACGACAACGCAGGCATGTCGGGTGCCACTGTCTGCACCAGCACAGCAAGTTTTGAGCAAATATCTCCTTCCGTTCGGCCGCAATGGCAAGAAGCTTGTGCATCTTCTCTGTTCGTCGCGGTCAATGGGAAAAGGCGCTTATCTGCAATCTAGGTGTTTCTGCGTGCTTCGCCCGCCCAAAGAGTGCCCAGGTGAAAACGACAACGCAGGCATGTCGGGTGCCACTGTCTGCACCAGCACAGCAAGTTTTGAGCAAATATCTCCTTCCGTTCGGCCGCAATGGCAAGAAGCTTGTGCATCTTCTCTGTTCGTCGCGGTCAATGGGAAAAGGCGCTTATCTGCAATCTAGGTGTTTCTGCGTGCTGCGCCCGCCCAAAGAGTGCCCGGGTCAAAACGACAACGCAGGCATGTCGGGTGCCACTGTCTGCACCAGCACAGCAAGTTTTGAGCAAATATCTCCTTCCTTTCGGCCGCAATGGCAAGAAGCTTGTGCATCTTCTATGTTCGTCGCGGTCAATGGGAAAAGGCGCTTATCTGCAATCTAGGTGTTTCTGCGTGCTGCGCCCGCCCAAAGAGTGCCCGGGTTAAAGCGACAACGCAGGCATGTCGGGTGCCACTGTCTGCACCAGCACAGCAAGTTTTGAGCAAATATCTCCTTCCGTTCGGCCGCAATGGCAAGAAGCTTGTGCATCTTCTCTGTTCGTCGCGGTCAATGGGAAAAGGCGCTTATCTGCAATCTAGGTGTTTCTGCGTGCTGCGCCCGCCCAAAGAGTGCCCGGGTCAAAACGACAACGCAGGCATGTCGGGTGCCACTGTCTGCACCAGCACAGCAAGTTTTGAGCAAATATCTCCTTCCTTTCGGCCGCAATGGCAAGAAGCTTGTGCATCTTCTATGTTCGTCGCGGTCAATGGGAAAAGGCGCTTATCTGCAATCTAGGTGTTTCTGCGTGCTGCGCCCGCCCAAAGAGTGCCCGGGTTAAAGCGACAACGCAGGCATGTCGGGTGCCACTGTCTGCACCAGCACAGCAAGTTTTGAGCAAATATCTCCTTCCGTTCGGCCGCAATGGCAAGAAGCTTGTGCATCTTCTCTGTTCGTCGCGGTCAATGGGAAAAGGCACTTATCTGCAATCTAGGTGTTTCTGCGTGCTGCGCCCGCCCAAAGAGTGCTCGGGTGAAAACTACAACGCAGGCATGTCGGGTGCCACTGTCTGCACCAGCACAGCAAGTTTTGAGCAAATATCTCCTTCCGTTCGGCCGCAATGGCAAGAAGCTTGTGCATCTTCTCTGTTCGTCGCGGTCAATGGGAAAAGGCGCTTATCTGCAATCTAGGTGTTTCTGCGTGCTGCGCCCGCCCAAAGAGTGCCCGGGTGAAAACGACAACGCAGGCATGTCCGGTGCCACTGTCTGCACCAGCACAGCAAGTTTTGAGCAAATATCTCCTTCCGTTCGGCCGCAATGGCAAGAAGCTTGTGCATCTTCTCTGTTCGTCGCGGTCAATGGGAAAAGGCGCTTATCTGCAATCTAGGTGTTTCTGCGTGCTGCACCCGCCCAAAGAGTGCCCGGGTGAAAACGACAACGCAGGCATGTCGGGTGCCACTGTCTGCACCAGCACAGCAAGTTTTGAGCAAATATCTCCTTCCGTTCGGCCGCAATGGCAAGAAGCTTGTGCATCCTCTCTGTTCGTCGCGGTCAATGGGAAAAGGCGCTTATCTGCAATCTAGGTGTTTCTGCGTGCTGCGCCCGCCCAAAGAGTGCCCGGGTGAAAACGACAACGCAGGCATGTCGGGTGCCACTGTCTGCACCAGCACAGCAAGTTTTGAGCAAATATCTCCTTCCGTTCGTCCGCAATGGCAAGAAGCTTGTGCATCCTCTCTGTTCGTCGCGGTCAATGGGAAAAGGCGCTTATCTGCAATCTAGGTGTTTCTGCGTGCTGCGCCCGCCCAAAGAGTGCCCGGGTGAAAACGACAACGCAGGCATGTCGGGTGCCACTGTCTGCACCAGCACAGCAAGTTTTGAGCAAATATCTCCTTCCGTTCGGCCGCAATGGCAAGAAGCTTGTGCATCTTCTCTGTTCGTCGCGGTCAATGGGAAAAGGCGCTTATCTGCAATCTAGGTGTTTCTGCGTGCTGCGCCCGCCCAAAGAGTGCCCGGGTGAAAACGACAACGCAGGCATGTCGGGTGCCACTGTCTGCACCAGCACAGCAAGTTTTGAGCAAATATCTCCTTCCGTTCGGCCGCAATGGCAAGAAGCTTGTGCATCTTCTCTGTTCGTCGCGGTCAATGGGAAAAGGCGCTTATCTGCAATCTAGGTGTTTCTGCGTGCTGCACCCGCCCAAACAGTGCCCGGGTAAAAACGACAACGCAGGCATGTCGGGTGCCACTGTCTGCACCAGCACAGCAAGTTTTGAGCAAATATCTCCTTCCGTTCGGCCGCAATGGCAAGAAGCTTGTGCATCTTCTCTGTTCGTCGCGGTCAATGGGAAAAGGCGCTTTTCAGCAATTTAGGTGTTTCTGCGTGCTGCGCCCGCCCAAAGAGTGCCCGGGTTAAATCGACAACGTAGGCATGTCGGGTGCCACTGTCTGCACCAGCACAGCAAGTTTTGAGCAAATATCTCCTTCCATTCGGCCTCAATGGTAAGAAGCTTGTGCATCTTCTCTGTTCGTCGCGGTCAATGGGAAAAGGCGCTTATCTGCAATCTAGGTGTTTCTGCGTGCTGCGCCCGCCCAAAGAGTGCCCGGGTGAAAACGACAACGCAGGCATGTCGGGTGCCCCTGTCTGCACCAGCACAGCAAGTTTTGAGCAAATATCTCCTTCCATTAGGCCGCAATGGCAAGAAGCTTGTGCATCCTCTCTGTTCGTCGCGGTCAATGGGAAAAGGCGCTTATCTGCAATCTAGGTGATTCTGCGTGCTGCGCCCGCCCAAAGAGTGCCCGGGTGAAAACGACAACGCAGGCATGTCGGGTGCCACTGTCTGCACCAGCACAGCAAGTTTTGAGCAAATATCTCCTTCCGTTCGGCCGCAATGGCAAGAAGCTTGTGCATCTTCTCTGTTCGTCGCGGTCAATGGGAAAAGGCGCTTATCTGCAATCTAGGTGTTTCTGCGTGCTGCACCCGCCCAAACAGTGCCCGGGTAAAAACGACAACGCAGGCATGTCGGGTGCCACTGTCTGCACCAGCACAGCAAGTTTTGAGCAAATATCTCCTTCCGTTTGGCCGCAATGGCAAGAAGCTTGTGCATCCTCTCTGTTCGTCGCGGTCAATGGGAAAAGGCGCTTATCTGCAATCTAGGTGTTTCTGCGTGCTGCACCCGCCCAAAGAGTGCCCGGGTGAAAACGACAACGCAGGCATGTCGGGTGCCACTGTCTGCACCAGCACAGCAAGTTTTGAGCAAATATCTCCTTCCGTTCGGCCGCAATGGCAAGAAGCTTGTGCATCTTCTCTGTTCGTCGCGGTCAATGGGAAAAGGCGCTTATCTGCAATCTAGGTGTTTCTGCATGCTGCGCCCGCCCAAAGAGTGCCCGGGTGAAAACGACAACGCAGGCATGTCGGGTGCCACTGTCTGCACCAGCACAGCAAGTTTTGAGCAAATATCTCCTTCCGTTCGGCCGCAATGGCAAGAAGCTTGTGCATCTTCTCTGTTCGTCGCGGTCAATGGGAAAAGGCGCTTTTCAGCAATTTAGGTGTTTCTGCGTGCTGCGCCCGCCCAAAGAGTCCCCGGGTTAAATCGACAACGTAGGCATGTCGGGTGCCACTGTCTGCACCAGCACAGCAAGTTTTGAGCAAATATCTCCTTCCGTTCGGCCTCAATGGCAAGAAGCTTGTGCATCTTCTATGTTCGTCGCGGTCAATGGGAAAAGTCGCTTATCTGCAATTTAGGTGTTTCTGCGTGCTGTGCCCGCCCAAAGAGTGCCCGGGTTAAATCGACAACGTAGGCATGTCGGGTGCCACTGTCTGCACCAGCACAGCAAGTTTTGAGCAAATATCTCCTTCCGTTCGGCCGCAATGGCAAGAAGCTTGTGCATCCTCTCTGTTCGTCGCGGTCAATGGGAAAAGGCGCTTATCTGCAATCTAGGTGTTTCTGCGTGCTGCACCCACCCAAAGAGTGCCCGGGTGAAAACGACAATGCAGGCATGTCGGGTGCCACTGTCTGCACCAGCACAGCAAGTTTTGAGCAAATATCTCCTTCCGTTCGGCCGCAATGGCAAGAAGCTTGTGCATCTTCTATGTTCGTCGCGGTCAATGGGAAAAGGCGCTTATCTGCA
Organism: Hyla sarda; assembly: GCF_029499605.1. Lineage (NCBI taxonomy): Eukaryota > Metazoa > Chordata > Amphibia > Anura > Hylidae > Hyla > Hyla sarda. The sequence goes on from NW_026610977.1 coordinate 17,610, forward strand.
ATCTAGGTGTTTCTGCGTGCTGCACCCGCCCAAACAGTGCCCGGGTAAAAACGACAACGCAGGCATGTCGGGTGCCACTGTCTGCACCAGCACAGCAAGTTTTGAGCAAATATCTCCTTCCGTTTGGCCGCAATGGCAAGAAGCTTGTGCATCCTCTCTGTTCGTCGCGGTCAATGGGAAAAGGCGCTTATCTGCAATCTAGGTGTTTCTGCGTGCTGCGCCCGCCCAAAGAGTGCCCGGGTGAAAACGACAACGCAGGCATGTCGGGTGCCACTGTCTGCACCAGCACAGCAAGTTTTGAGCAAATATCTCCTTCCGTTCGGCCGCAATGGCAAGAAGCTTGTGCATCTTCTCTCTTCGTCGCGGTCAATGGGAAAAGGCGCTTATCTGCAATCTAGGTGTTTCTGCATGCTGCGCCCGCCCAAAGAGTGCCCGGGTGAAAACGACAACGCAGGCATGTCGGGTGCCACTGTCTGCACCAGCACAGCAAGTTTTGAGCAAATATCTCCTTCCGTTCGGCCGCAATGGCAAGAAGCTTGTGCATCTTCTCTGTTCGTCGCGGTCAATGGGAAAAGGCGCTTTTCAGCAATTTAGGTGTTTCTGCGTGCTGCGCCCGCCCAAAGAGTGCCCGGGTTAAATCGACAACGTAGGCATGTCGGGTGCCACTGTCTGCACCAGCACAGCAAGTTTTGAGCAAATATCTCCTTCCGTTCGGCCTCAATGGCAAGAAGCTTGTGCATCTTCTATGTTCGTCGCGGTCAATGGGAAAAGTCGCTTATCTGCAATTTAGGTGTTTCTGCGTGCTGTGCCCGCCCAAAGAGTGCCCGGGTTAAATCGACAACGTAGGCATGTCGGGTGCCACTGTCTGCACCAGCACAGCAAGTTTTGAGCAAATATCTCCTTCCGTTCGGCCGCAATGGCAAGAAGCTTGTGCATCCTCTCTGTTCGTCGCGGTCAATGGGAAAAGGCGCTTATCTGCAATCTAGGTGTTTCTGCGTGCTGCACCCACCCAAAGAGTGCCCGGGTGAAAACGACAATGCAGGCATGTCGGGTGCCACTGTCTGCACCAGCACAGCAAGTTTTGAGCAAATATCTCCTTCCGTTCGGCCGCAATGGCAAGAAGCTTGTGCATCTTCTATGTTCGTCGCGGTCAATGGGAAAAGGCGCTTATCTGCAATCTAGGTGTTTCTGCGTGCTGCGCCCGCCCAAACAGTGCCCGGGTTAAATCGACAACGCAGGCATGTCGGGTGCCACTGTCTGCACCAGCACAGCAAGTTTTGAGCAAATATCTCCTTCCGTTCGGCCTCAATGGTAAGAAGCTTGTGCATCTTCTCTGTTCGTCGCGGTCAATGGGAAAAGGCGCTTATCTGCAATCTAGGTGTTTCTGCATGCTGCGCCCGCCCAAAGAGTGCCCGGGTGAAAACGACAACGCAGGCATGTCGGGTGCCACTGTCTGCACCAGCACAGCAAGTTTTGAGCAAATATCTCCTTCCGTTCGGCCGCAATGGCAAGAAGCTTGTGCATCTTCTCTGTTCGTCGCGGTCAATGGGAAAAGGCGCTTATCTGCAATCTAGGTGTTTCTGCGTGCTGCGCCCGCCCAAAGAGTGCCCGGGTGAAAACGACAACGCAGGCATGTCCGGTGCCACTGTCTGCACCAGCACAGCAAGTTTTGAGCAAATATCTCCTTCCGTTCGGCCGCAATGGCAAGAAGCTTGTGCATCTTCTCTGTTCGTCGCGGTCAATGGGAAAAGGCGCTTATCTGCAATCTAGGTGTTTCTGCGTGCTGCACCCGCCCAAAGAGTGCCCGGGTGAAAACGACAACGCAGGCATGTCGGGTGCCACTGTCTGCACCAGCACAGCAAGTTTTGAGCAAATATCTCCTTCCGTTCGGCCGCAATGGCAAGAAGCTTGTGCATCCTCTCTGTTCGTCGCGGTCAATGGGAAAAGGCGCTTATCTGCAATCTAGGTGTTTCTGCGTGCTGCGCCCGCCCAAAGAGTGCCCGGGTGAAAACGACAACGCAGGCATGTCGGGTGCCACTGTCTGCACCAGCACAGCAAGTTTTGAGCAAATATCTCCTTCCGTTCGTCCGCAATGGCAAGAAGCTTGTGCATCCTCTCTGTTCGTCGCGGTCAATGGGAAAAGGCGCTTATCTGCAATCTAGGTGTTTCTGCGTGCTGCGCCCGCCCAAAGAGTGCCCGGGTGAAAACGACAACGCAGGCATGTCGGGTGCCACTGTCTGCACCAGCACAGCAAGTTTTGAGCAAATATCTCCTTCCGTTCGGCCGCAATGGCAAGAAGCTTGTGCATCTTCTCTGTTCGTCGCGGTCAATGGGAAAAGGCGCTTATCTGCAATCTAGGTGTTTCTGCGTGCTGCGCCCGCCCAAAGAGTGCCCGGGTGAAAACGACAACGCAGGCATGTCGGGTGCCACTGTCTGCACCAGCACAGCAAGTTTTGAGCAAATATCTCCTTCCGTTCGGCCGCAATGGCAAGAAGCTTGTGCATCTTCTCTGTTCGTCGCGGTCAATGGGAAAAGGCGCTTATCTGCAATCTAGGTGTTTCTGCGTGCTGCACCCGCCCAAACAGTGCCCGGGTAAAAACGACAACGCAGGCATGTCGGGTGCCACTGTCTGAACCAGCACAGCAAGTTTTGAGCAAATATCTCCTTCCGTTCGGCCGCAATGGCAAGAAGCTTGTGCATCTTCTCTGTTCGTCGCGGTCAATGGGAAAAGGCGCTTTTCAGCAATTTAGGTGTTTCTGCGTGCTGCGCCCGCCCAAAGAGTGCCCGGGTTAAATCGACAACGTAGGCATGTCGGGTGCCACTGTCTGCACCAGCACAGCAAGTTTTGAGCAAATATCTCCTTCCATTCGGCCTCAATGGTAAGAAGCTTGTGCATCTTCTCTGTTCGTCGCGGTCAATGGGAAAAGGCGCTTATCTGCAATCTAGGTGTTTCTGCGTGCTGCGCCCGCCCAAAGAGTGCCCGGGTGAAAACGACAACGCAGGCATGTCGGGTGCCCCTGTCTGCACCAGCACAGCAAGTTTTGAGCAAATATCTCCTTCCATTAGGCCGCAATGGCAAGAAGCTTGTGCATCCTCTCTGTTCGTCGCGGTCAATGGGAAAAGGCGCTTATCTGCAATCTGGGTGATTCTGCGTGCTGCGCCCGCCCAAAGAGTGCCCGGGTGAAAACGACAACGCAGGCATGTCGGGTGCCACTGTCTGCACCAGCACAGCAAGTTTTGAGCAAATATCTCCTTCCGTTCGGCCGCAATGGCAAGAAGCTTGTGCATCTTCTCTGTTCGTCGCGGTCAATGGGAAAAGGCGCTTATCTGCAATCTAGGTGTTTCTGCGTGCTGCACCCGCCCAAACAGTGCCCGGGTAAAAACGACAACGCAGGCATGTCGGGTGCCACTGTCTGCACCAGCACAGCAAGTTTTGAGCAAATATCTCCTTCCGTTTGGCCGCAATGGCAAGAAGCTTGTGCATCCTCTCTGTTCGTCGCGGTCAATGGGAAAAGGCGCTTATCTGCAATCTAGGTGTTTCTGCGTGCTGCACCCGCCCAAAGAGTGCCCGGGTGAAAACGACAACGCAGGCATGTCGGGTGCCACTGTCTGCACCAGCACAGCAAGTTTTGAGCAAATATCTCCTTCCGTTCGGCCGCAATGGCAAGAAGCTTGTGCATCTTCTCTGTTCGTCGCGGTCAATGGGAAAAGGCGCTTATCTGCAATCTAGGTGTTTCTGCATGCTGCGCCCGCCCAAAGAGTGCCCGGGTGAAAACGACAACGCAGGCATGTCGGGTGCCACTGTCTGCACCAGCACAGCAAGTTTTGAGCAAATATCTCCTTCCGTTCGGCCGCAATGGCAAGAAGCTTGTGCATCTTCTCTGTTCGTCGCGGTCAATGGGAAAAGGCGCTTTTCAGCAATTTAGGTGTTTCTGCGTGCTGCGCCCGCCCAAAGAGTGCCCGGGTTAAATCGACAACGTAGTCATGTCGGGTGCCACTGTCTGCACCAGCACAGCAAGTTTTGAGCAAATATCTCCTTCCGTTCGGCCTCAATGGCAAGAAGCTTGTGCATCTTCTATGTTCGTCGCGGTCAATGGGAAAAGTCGCTTATCTGCAATTTAGGTGTTTCTGCGTGCTGTGCCCGCCCAAAGAGTGCCCGGGTTAAATCGACAACGTAGGCATGTCGGGTGCCACTGTCTGCACCAGCACAGCAAGTTTTGAGCAAATATCTCCTTCCGTTCGGCCGCAATGGCAAGAAGCTTGTGCATCCTCTCTGTTCGTCGCGGTCAATGGGAAAAGGCGCTTATCTGCAATCTAGGTGTTTCTGCGTGCTGCACCCACCCAAAGAGTGCCCGGGTGAAAACGACAATGCAGGCATGTCGGGTGCCACTGTCTGCACCAGCACAGCAAGTTTTGAGCAAATATCTCCTTCCGTTCGGCCGCAATGGCAAGAAGCTTGTGCATCTTCTATGTTCGTCGCGGTCAATGGGAAAAGGCGCTTATCTGCAATCTAGGTGTTTCTGCGTGCTGCACCCGCCCAAACAGTGCCCGGGTAAAAACGACAACGCAGGCATGTCGGGTGCCACTGTCTGCACCAGCACAGCAAGTTTTGAGCAAATATCTCCTTCCGTTCGGCCGCAATGGCAAGAAGCTTGTGCATCTTCTCTGTTCGTCGCGGTCAATGGGAAAAGGCGCTTTTCAGCAATTTAGGTGTTTCTGCGTGCTGCGCCCGCCCAAAGAGTGCCCGGGTTAAATCGACAACGTAGGCATGTCGGGTGCCACTGTCTGCACCAGCACAGCAAGTTTTGAGCAAATATCTCCTTCCATTCGGCCTCAATGGTAAGAAGCTTGTGCATCTTCTCTGTTCGTCGCGGTCAATGGGAAAAGGCGCTTATCTGCAATCTAGGTGTTTCTGCGTGCTGCGCCCGCCCAAAGAGTGCCCGGGTGAAAACGACAACGCAGGCATGTCGGGTGCCCCTGTCTGCACCAGCACAGCAAGTTTTGAGCAAATATCTCCTTCCATTAGGCCGCAATGGCAAGAAGCTTGTGCATCCTCTCTGTTCGTCGCGGTCAATGGGAAAAGGCGCTTATCTGCAATCTAGGTGATTCTGCGTGCTGCGCCCGCCCAAAGAGTGCCCGGGTGAAAACGACAACGCAGGCATGTCGGGTGCCACTGTCTGCACCAGCACAGCAAGTTTTGAGCAAATATCTCCTTCCGTTCGGCCGCAATGGCAAGAAGCTTGTGCATCTTCTCTGTTCGTCGCGGTCAATGGGAAAAGGCGCTTATCTGCAATCTAGGTGTTTCTGCGTGCTGCACCCGCCCAAACAGTGCCCGGGTAAAAACGACAACGCAGGCATGTCGGGTGCCACTGTCTGCACCAGCACAGCAAGTTTTGAGCAAATATCTCCTTCCGTTTGGCCGCAATGGCAAGAAGCTTGTGCATCCTCTCTGTTCGTCGCGGTCAATGGGAAAAGGCGCTTATCTGCAATCTAGGTGTTTCTGCGTGCTGCACCCGCCCAAAGAGTGCCCGGGTGAAAACGACAACGCAGGCATGTCGGGTGCCACTGTCTGCACCAGCACAGCAAGTTTTGAGCAAATATCTCCTTCCGTTCGGCCGCAATGGCAAGAAGCTTGTGCATCTTCTCTGTTCGTCGCGGTCAATGGGAAAAGGCGCTTATCTGCAATCTAGGTGTTTCTGCATGCTGCGCCCGCCCAAAGAGTGCCCGGGTGAAAACGACAACGCAGGCATGTCGGGTGCCACTGTCTGCACCAGCACAGCAAGTTTTGAGCAAATATCTCCTTCCGTTCGGCCGCAATGGCAAGAAGCTTGTGCATCTTCTCTGTTCGTCGCGGTCAATGGGAAAAGGCGCTTTTCAGCAATTTAGGTGTTTCTGCGTGCTGCGCCCGCCCAAAGAGTGCCCGGGTTAAATCGACAACGTAGTCATGTCGGGTGCCACTGTCTGCACCAGCACAGCAAGTTTTGAGCAAATATCTCCTTCCGTTCGGCCTCAATGGCAAGAAGCTTGTGCATCTTCTATGTTCGTCGCGGTCAATGGGAAAAGTCGCTTATCTGCAATTTAGGTGTTTCTGCGTGCTGTGCCCGCCCAAAGAGTGCCCGGGTTAAATCGACAACGTAGGCATGTCGGGTGCCACTGTCTGCACCAGCACAGCAAGTTTTGAGCAAATATCTCCTTCCGTTCGGCCGCAATGGCAAGAAGCTTGTGCATCCTCTCTGTTCGTCGCGGTCAATGGGAAAAGGCGCTTATCTGCAATCTAGGTGTTTCTGCGTGCTGCACCCACCCAAAGAGTGCCCGGGTGAAAACGACAATGCAGGCATGTCGGGTGCCACTGTCTGCACCAGCACAGCAAGTTTTGAGCAAATATCTCCTTCCGTTCGGCCGCAATGGCAAGAAGCTTGTGCATCTTCTATGTTCGTCGCGGTCAATGGGAAAAGGCGCTTATCTGCAATCTAGGTGTTTCTGCGTGCTGCACCCGCCCAAACAGTGCCCGGGTAAAAACGACAACGCAGGCATGTCGGGTGCCACTGTCTGCACCAGCACAGCAAGTTTTGAGCAAATATCTCCTTCCGTTTGGCCGCAATGGCAAGAAGCTTGTGCATCCTCTCTGTTCGTCGCGGTCAATGGGAAAAGGCGCTTATCTGCAATCTAGGTGTTTCTGCGTGCTGCACCCGCCCAAAGAGTGCCCGGGTGAAAACGACAACGCAGGCATGTCGGGTGCCACTGTCTGCACCAGCACAGCAAGTTTTGAGCAAATATCTCCTTCCGTTCGGCCGCAATGGCAAGAAGCTTGTGCATCTTCTCTGTTCGTCGCGGTCAATGGGAAAAGGCGCTTATCTGCAATCTAGGTGTTTCTGCATGCTGCGCCCGCCCAAAGAGTGCCCGGGTGAAAACGACAACGCAGGCATGTCGGGTGCCACTGTCTGCACCAGCACAGCAAGTTTTGAGCAAATATCTCCTTCCGTTCGGCCGCAATGGCAAGAAGCTTGTGCATCTTCTCTGTTCGTCGCGGTCAATGGGAAAAGGCGCTTTTCAGCAATTTAGGTGTTTCTGCGTGCTGCGCCCGCCCAAAGAGTGCCCGGGTTAAATCGACAACGTAGGCATGTCGGGTGCCACTGTCTGCACCAGCACAGCAAGTTTTGAGCAAATATCTCCTTCCGTTCGGCCTCAATGGCAAGAAGCTTGTGCATCTTCTATGTTCGTCGCGGTCAATGGGAAAAGTCGCTTATCTGCAATTTAGGTGTTTCTGCGTGCTGTGCCCGCCCAAAGAGTGCCCGGGTTAAATCGACAACGTAGGCATGTCGGGTGCCACTGTCTGCACCAGCACAGCAAGTTTTGAGCAAATATCTCCTTCCGTTCGGCCGCAATGGCAAGAAGCTTGTGCATCCTCTCTGTTCGTCGCGGTCAATGGGAAAAGGCGCTTATCTGCAATCTAGGTGTTTCTGCGTGCTGCACCCACCCAAAGAGTGCCCGGGTGAAAACGACAATGCAGGCATGTCGGCTGCCACTGTCTGCACCAGCACAGCAAGTTTTGAGCAAATATCTCCTTCCGTTCGGCCGCAATGGCAAGAAGCTTGTGCATCTTCTATGTTCGTCGCGGTCAATGGGAAAAGGCGCTTATCTGCAATCTAGGTGTTTCTGCGTGCTGCGCCCGCCCAAACAGTGCCCGGGTTAAATCGACAACGCAGGCATGTCGGGTGCCACTGTCTGCACCAGCACAGCAAGTTTTGAGCAAATATCTCCTTCCGTTCGGCCTCAATGGTAAGAAGCTTGTGCATCTTCTCTGTTCGTCGCGGTCAATGGGAAAAGGCGCTTATCTGCAATCTAGGTGTTTCTGCATGCTGCGCCCGCCCAAAGAGTGCCCGGGTGAAAACGACAACGCAGGCATGTCGGGTGCCACTGTCTGCACCAGCACAGCAAGTTTTGAGCAAATATCTCCTTCCGTTCGGCCGCAATGGCAAGAAGCTTGTGCATCTTCTCTGTTCGTCGCGGTCAATGGGAAAAGGCGCTTTTCAGCAATTTAGGTGTTTCTGCGTGCTGCGCCCGCCCAAAGAGTGCCCGGGTTAAATCGACAACGTAGGCATGTCGGGTGCCACTGTCTGCACCAGCACAGCAAGTTTTGAGCAAATATCTCCTTCCGTTCGGCCTCAATGGCAAGAAGCTTGTGCATCTTCTATGTTCGTCGCGGTCAATGGGAAAAGGCGCTTATCTGCAATTTAGGTGTTTCTGCGTGCTGTGCCCGCCCAAAGAGTGCCCGGGTTAAATCGACAACGTAGGCATGTCGGGTGCCACTGTCTGCACCAGCACAGCAAGTTTTGAGCAAATATCTCCTTCCGTTCGGCCTCAATGGTAAGAAGCTTGTGCATCTTCTCTGTTCGTCGCGGTCAATGGGAAAAGGCGCTTATCTGCAATCTAGGTGTTTCTGCGTGCTGCGCCCGCCCAAAGAGTGCCCGGGTGAAAACGACAACGCAGGCATGTCGGGTGCCCCTGTCTGCACCAGCACAGCAAGTTTTGAGCAAATATCTCCTTCCATTAGGCCGCAATGGCAAGAAGCTTGTGCATCCTCTCTGTTCGTCGCGGTCAATGGGAAAAGGCGCTTATCTGCAATCTAGGTGTTTCTGCGTGCTGCGCCCGCCCAAAGAGTGCCCGGGTGAAAACGACAACGCAGGCATGTCGGGTGCCACTGTCTGCACCAGCACAGCAAGTTTTTAGCAAATATCTCCTTCCGTTCGGCCGCAATGGCAAGAAGCTTGTGCATCTTCTCTGTTCGTCGCTGTCAATGGGAAAAGGCGCTTATCTGCAATCTAGGTGTTTCTGCGTGCTGCGCCCGCCCAAAGAGTGCCCGGGTGAAAACGACAACGCAGGCATGTCGGGTGCCACTGTCTGCACCAGCACAGCAAGTTTTGAGCAAATATCTCCTTCCGTTCTGCCGCAATGGCAAGAAGCTTGTGCATCCTCTCTGTTCGTCGCGGTCAATGGGAAAAGGCGCTTATCTGCAATCTAGGTGTTTCTGCGTGCTGCGCCCGCCCAAAGAGTGCCCGGGTGAAAACGACAACGCAGGCATGTCGGGTGCCACTGTCTGCACCAGCACAGCAAGTTTTGAGCAAATATCTCCTTCCGTTCGGCCGCAATGGCAAGAAGCTTGTGCATCTTCTCTGTTCGTCGCGGTCAATGGGAAAAGGCGCTTATCTGCAATCTAGGTGTTTCTGCGTGCTGCGCCCGCCCAAAGAGTGCCCGGGTGAAAACGACAACGCAGGCATGTCGGGTGCCACTGTCTGCACCAGCACAGCAAGTTTTGAGCAAATATCTCCTTCCGTTCGGCCGCAATGGCAAGAAGCTTGTGCATCTTCTCTGTTCGTCGCGGTCAATGGGAAAGGGCGCTTATCTGCAATCTAGGTGTTTCTGCGTGCTGCACCCGCCCAAAGAGTGCCCGGGTGAAAACGACAACGCAGGCATGTCGGGTGCCACTGTCTGCACCAGCACAGCAAGTTTTGAGCAAATATCTCCTTCCGTTCGGCCGCAATGGCAAGAAGCTTGTGCATCTTCTCTGTTCGTCGCGGTCAATGGGAAAAGGCGCTTATCTGCAATCTAGGTGTTTCTGCGTGCTGCGCCCGCCCAAAAAGTGCCCGGGTGAAAACGACAAATCAGGCATGTCGGGTGCCACTGTCTGCACCAGCACAGCAAGTTTTGAGCAAATATCTCCTTCCGTTCGGCCGCAATGGCAAGAAGCTTGTGCATCTTCTCTGTTCGTCGCGGTCAATGGGAAAAGGCGCTTATCTGCAATCTAGGTGTTTCTGCGTGCTGCGCCCGCCCAAAGAGTGCCCGGGTGAAAACGACAACGCAGGCATGTCGGGTGCCACTGTCTGCACCAGCACAGCAAGTTTTGAGCAAATATCTCCTTCCGTTCGGCCGCAATGGTAAGAAGCTTGTGCATCCTCTCTGTTCGTCGCGGTCAATGGGAAAAGGCGCTTATCTGCAATCTAGGTGTTTCTGCGTGCTGCACCCGCCCAAAGAGTGCCCGGGTGAAAACGACAACGCAGGCATGTCGGGTGCCACTGTCTGCACCAGCACAGCAAGTTTTGAGCAAATATCTCCTTCCGTTCGGCCGCAATGGCAAGAAGCTTGTGCATCTTCTATGTTCGTCGCGGTCAATGGGAAAAGGCGCTTATCTGCAATCTAGGTGTTTCTGCGTGCTGCGCCCGCCCAAACAGTGCCCGGGTTAAATCGACAACGCAGGCATGTCGGGTGCCACTGTCTGCACCAGCACAGCAAGTTTTGAGCAAATATCTCCTTCCGTTCGGCCTCAATGGTAAGAAGCTTGTGCATCTTCTCTGTTCGTCGCGGTCAATGGGAAAAGGCGCTTATCTGCAATCTAGGTGTTTCTGCATGCTGCGCCCGCCCAAAGAGTGCCCGGGTGAAAACGACAACGCAGGCATGTCGGGTGCCACTGTCTGCACCAGCACAGCAAGTTTTGAGCAAATATCTCCTTCCGTTCGGCCGCAATGGCAAGAAGCTTGTGCATCTTCTCTGTTCGTCGCGGTCAATGGGAAAAGGCGCTTTTCAGCAATTTAGGTGTTTCTGCGTGCTGCGCCCGCCCAAAGAGTGCCCGGGTTAAATCGACAACGTAGGCATGTCGGGTGCCACTGTCTGCACCAGCACAGCAAGTTTTGAGCAAATATCTCCTTCCGTTCGGCCTCAATGGCAAGAAGCTTGTGCATCTTCTATGTTCGTCGCGGTCAATGGGAAAAGGCGCTTATCTGCAATTTAGGTGTTTCTGCGTGCTGTGCCCGCCCAAAGAGTGCCCGGGTGAAAACGACAACGCAGGCATGTCGGGTGCCACTGTCTGCACCAGCACAGCAAGTTTTGAGCAAATATCTCCTTCCGTTCGGCCGCAATGGCAAGAAGCTTGTGCATCTTCTCTGTTCGTCGCGGTCAATGGGAAAAGGCACTTATCTGCAATCTAGGTGTTTCTGCGTGCTGCGCCCGCCCAAAGAGTGCTCGGGTGAAAACTACAACGCAGGCATGTCGGGTGCCACTGTCTGCACCAGCACAGCAAGTTTTGAGCAAATATCTCCTTCCGTTCGGCCGCAATGGCAAGAAGCTTGTGCATCTTCTCTGTTCGTCGCGGTCAATGGGAAAAGGCGCTTATCTGCAATCTAGGTGTTTCTGCGTGCTGCGCCCGCCCAAAGAGTGCCCGGGTGAAAACGACAACGCAGGCATGTCCGGTGCCACTGTCTGCACCAGCACAGCAAGTTTTGAGCAAATATCTCCTTCCGTTCGGCCGCAATGGCAAGAAGCTTGTGCATCTTCTCTGTTCGTCGCGGTCAATGGGAAAAGGCGCTTATCTGCAATCTAGGTGTTTCTGCGTGCTGCACCCGCCCAAAGAGTGCCCGGGTGAAAACGACAACGCAGGCATGTCGGGTGCCACTGTCTGCACCAGCACAGCAAGTTTTGAGCAAATATCTCCTTCCGTTCGGCCGCAATGGCAAGAAGCTTGTGCATCCTCTCTGTTCGTCGCGGTCAATGGGAAAAGGCGCTTATCTGCAATCTAGGTGTTTCTGCGTGCTGCGCCCGCCCAAAGAGTGCCCGGGTGAAAACGACAACGCAGGCATGTCGGGTGCCACTGTCTGCACCAGCACAGCAAGTTTTGAGCAAATATCTCCTTCCGTTCGTCCGCAATGGCAAGAAGCTTGTGCATCCTCTCTGTTCGTCGCGGTCAATGGGAAAAGGCGCTTATCTGCAATCTAGGTGTTTCTGCGTGCTGCGCCCGCCCAAAGAGTGCCCGGGTGAAAACGACAACGCAGGCATGTCGGGTGCCACTGTCTGCACCAGCACAGCAAGTTTTGAGCAAATATCTCCTTCCGTTCGGCCGCAATGGCAAGAAGCTTGTGCATCTTCTCTGTTCGTCGCGGTCAATGGGAAAAGGCGCTTATCTGCAATCTAGGTGTTTCTGCGTGCTGCGCCCGCCCAAAGAGTGCCCGGGTGAAAACGACAACGCAGGCATGTCGGGTGCCACTGTCTGCACCAGCACAGCAAGTTTTGAGCAAATATCTCCTTCCGTTCGGCCGCAATGGCAAGAAGCTTGTGCATCTTCTCTGTTCGTCGCGGTCAATGGGAAAAGGCGCTTATCTGCAATCTAGGTGTTTCTGCGTGCTGCACCCGCCCAAACAGTGCCCGGGTAAAAACGACAACGCAGGCATGTCGGGTGCCACTGTCTGCACCAGCACAGCAAGTTTTGAGCAAATATCTCCTTCCGTTCGGCCGCAATGGCAAGAAGCTTGTGCATCTTCTCTGTTCGTCGCGGTCAATGGGAAAAGGCGCTTTTCAGCAATTTAGGTGTTTCTGCGTGCTGCGCCCGCCCAAAGAGTGCCCGGGTTAAATCGACAACGTAGGCATGTCGGGTGCCACTGTCTGCACCAGCACAGCAAGTTTTGAGCAAATATCTCCTTCCATTCGGCCTCAATGGTAAGAAGCTTGTGCATCTTCTCTGTTCGTCGCGGTCAATGGGAAAAGGCGCTTATCTGCAATCTAGGTGTTTCTGCGTGCTGCGCCCGCCCAAAGAGTGCCCGGGTGAAAACGACAACGCAGGCATGTCGGGTGCCCCTGTCTGCACCAGCACAGCAAGTTTTGAGCAAATATCTCCTTCCATTAGGCCGCAATGGCAAGAAGCTTGTGCATCCTCTCTGTTCGTCGCGGTCAATGGGAAAAGGCGCTTATCTGCAATCTAGGTGATTCTGCGTGCTGCGCCCGCCCAAAGAGTGCCCGGGTGAAAACGACAACGCAGGCATGTCGGGTGCCACTGTCTGCACCAGCACAGCAAGTTTTGAGCAAATATCTCCTTCCGTTCGGCCGCAATGGCAAGAAGCTTGTGCATCTTCTCTGTTCGTCGCGGTCAATGGGAAAAGGCGCTTATCTGCAATCTAGGTGTTTCTGCGTGCTGCACCCGCCCAAACAGTGCCCGGGTAAAAACGACAACGCAGGCATGTCGGGTGCCACTGTCTGCACCAGCACAGCAAGTTTTGAGCAAATATCTCCTTCCGTTTGGCCGCAATGGCAAGAAGCTTGTGCATCCTCTCTGTTCGTCGCGGTCAATGGGAAAAGGCGCTTATCTGCAATCTAGGTGTTTCTGCGTGCTGCACCCGCCCAAAGAGTGCCCGGGTGAAAACGACAACGCAGGCATGTCGGGTGCCACTGTCTGCACCAGCACAGCAAGTTTTGAGCAAATATCTCCTTCCGTTCGGCCGCAATGGCAAGAAGCTTGTGCATCTTCTCTGTTCGTCGCGGTCAATGGGAAAAGGCGCTTATCTGCAATCTAGGTGTTTCTGCATGCTGCGCCCGCCCAAAGAGTGCCCGGGTGAAAACGACAACGCAGGCATGTCGGGTGCCACTGTCTGCACCAGCACAGCAAGTTTTGAGCAAATATCTCCTTCCGTTCGGCCGCAATGGCAAGAAGCTTGTGCATCTTCTCTGTTCGTCGCGGTCAATGGGAAAAGGCGCTTTTCAGCAATTTAGGTGTTTCTGCGTGCTGCGCCCGCCCAAAGAGTCCCCGGGTTAAATCGACAACGTAGGCATGTCGGGTGCCACTGTCTGCACCAGCACAGCAAGTTTTGAGCAAATATCTCCTTCCGTTCGGCCTCAATGGCAAGAAGCTTGTGCATCTTCTATGTTCGTCGCGGTCAATGGGAAAAGTCGCTTATCTGCAATTTAGGTGTTTCTGCGTGCTGTGCCCGCCCAAAGAGTGCCCGGGTTAAATCGACAACGTAGGCATGTCGGGTGCCACTGTCTGCACCAGCACAGCAAGTTTTGAGCAAATATCTCCTTCCGTTCGGCCGCAATGGCAAGAAGCTTGTGCATCCTCTCTGTTCGTCGCGGTCAATGGGAAAAGGCGCTTATCTGCAATCTAGGTGTTTCTGCGTGCTGCACCCACCCAAAGAGTGCCCGGGTGAAAACGACAATGCAGGCATGTCGGGTGCCACTGTCTGCACCAGCACAGCAAGTTTTGAGCAAATATCTCCTTCCGTTCGGCCGCAATGGCAAGAAGCTTGTGCATCTTCTATGTTCGTCGCGGTCAATGGGAAAAGGCGCTTATCTGCAATCTAGGTGTTTCTGCGTGCTGCACCCGCCCAAACAGTGCCCGGGTAAAAACGACAACGCAGGCATGTCGGGTGCCACTGTCTGCACCAGCACAGCAAGTTTTGAGCAAATATCTCCTTCCGTTTGGCCGCAATGGCAAGAAGCTTGTGCATCCTCTCTGTTCGTCGCGGTCAATGGGAAAAGGCGCTTATCTGCAATCTAGGTGTTTCTGCGTGCTGCGCCCGCCCAAAGAGTGCCCGGGTGAAAACGACAACGCAGGCATGTCGGGTGCCACTGTCTGCACCAGCACAGCAAGTTTTGAGCAAATATCTCCTTCCGTTCGGCCGCAATGGCAAGAAGCTTGTGCATCTTCTCTCTTCGTCGCGGTCAATGGGAAAAGGCGCTTATCTGCAATCTAGGTGTTTCTGCATGCTGCGCCCGCCCAAAGAGTGCCCGGGTGAAAACGACAACGCAGGCATGTCGGGTGCCACTGTCTGCACCAGCACAGCAAGTTTTGAGCAAATATCTCCTTCCGTTCGGCCGCAATGGCAAGAAGCTTGTGCATCTTCTCTGTTCGTCGCGGTCAATGGGAAAAGGCGCTTTTCAGCAATTTAGGTGTTTCTGCGTGCTGCGCCCGCCCAAAGAGTGCCCGGGTTAAATCGACAACGTAGGCATGTCGGGTGCCACTGTCTGCACCAGCACAGCAAGTTTTGAGCAAATATCTCCTTCCGTTCGGCCTCAATGGCAAGAAGCTTGTGCATCTTCTATGTTCGTCGCGGTCAATGGGAAAAGTCGCTTATCTGCAATTTAGGTGTTTCTGCGTGCTGTGCCCGCCCAAAGAGTGCCCGGGTTAAATCGACAACGTAGGCATGTCGGGTGCCACTGTCTGCACCAGCACAGCAAGTTTTGAGCAAATATCTCCTTCCGTTCGGCCGCAATGGCAAGAAGCTTGTGCATCCTCTCTGTTCGTCGCGGTCAATGGGAAAAGGCGCTTATCTGCAATCTAGGTGTTTCTGCGTGCTGCACCCACCCAAAGAGTGCCCGGGTGAAAACGACAATGCAGGCATGTCGGGTGCCACTGTCTGCACCAGCACAGCAAGTTTTGAGCAAATATCTCCTTCCGTTCGGCCGCAATGGCAAGAAGCTTGTGCATCTTCTATGTTCGTCGCGGTCAATGGGAAAAGGCGCTTATCTGCAATCTAGGTGTTTCTGCGTGCTGCGCCCGCCCAAACAGTGCCCGGGTTAAATCGACAACGCAGGCATGTCGGGTGCCACTGTCTGCACCAGCACAGCAAGTTTTGAGCAAATATCTCCTTCCGTTCGGCCTCAATGGTAAGAAGCTTGTGCATCTTCTCTGTTCGTCGCGGTCAATGGGAAAAGGCGCTTATCTGCAATCTAGGTGTTTCTGCATGCTGCGCCCGCCCAAAGAGTGCCCGGGTGAAAACGACAACGCAGGCATGTCGGGTGCCACTGTCTGCACCAGCACAGCAAGTTTTGAGCAAATATCTCCTTCCGTTCGGCCGCAATGGCAAGAAGCTTGTGCATCTTCTCTGTTCGTCGCGGTCAATGGGAAAAGGCGCTTATCTGCAATCTAGGTGTTTCTGCGTGCTGCGCCCGCCCAAAGAGTGCCCGGGTGAAAACGACAACGCAGGCATGTCCGGTGCCACTGTCTGCACCAGCACAGCAAGTTTTGAGCAAATATCTCCTTCCGTTCGGCCGCAATGGCAAGAAGCTTGTGCATCTTCTCTGTTCGTCGCGGTCAATGGGAAAAGGCGCTTATCTGCAATCTAGGTGTTTCTGCGTGCTGCACCCGCCCAAAGAGTGCCCGGGTGAAAACGACAACGCAGGCATGTCGGGTGCCACTGTCTGCACCAGCACAGCAAGTTTTGAGCAAATATCTCCTTCCGTTCGGCCGCAATGGCAAGAAGCTTGTGCATCCTCTCTGTTCGTCGCGGTCAATGGGAAAAGGCGCTTATCTGCAATCTAGGTGTTTCTGCGTGCTGCGCCCGCCCAAAGAGTGCCCGGGTGAAAACGACAACGCAGGCATGTCGGGTGCCACTGTCTGCACCAGCACAGCAAGTTTTGAGCAAATATCTCCTTCCGTTCGTCCGCAATGGCAAGAAGCTTGTGCATCCTCTCTGTTCGTCGCGGTCAATGGGAAAAGGCGCTTATCTGCAATCTAGGTGTTTCTGCGTGCTGCGCCCGCCCAAAGAGTGCCCGGGTGAAAACGACAACGCAGGCATGTCGGGTGCCACTGTCTGCACCAGCACAGCAAGTTTTGAGCAAATATCTCCTTCCGTTCGGCCGCAATGGCAAGAAGCTTGTGCATCTTCTCTGTTCGTCGCGGTCAATGGGAAAAGGCGCTTATCTGCAATCTAGGTGTTTCTGCGTGCTGCGCCCGCCCAAAGAGTGCCCGGGTGAAAACGACAACGCAGGCATGTCGGGTGCCACTGTCTGCACCAGCACAGCAAGTTTTGAGCAAATATCTCCTTCCGTTCGGCCGCAATGGCAAGAAGCTTGTGCATCTTCTCTGTTCGTCGCGGTCAATGGGAAAAGGCGCTTATCTGCAATCTAGGTGTTTCTGCGTGCTGCACCCGCCCAAACAGTGCCCGGGTAAAAACGACAACGCAGGCATGTCGGGTGCCACTGTCTGAACCAGCACAGCAAGTTTTGAGCAAATATCTCCTTCCGTTCGGCCGCAATGGCAAGAAGCTTGTGCATCTTCTCTGTTCGTCGCGGTCAATGGGAAAAGGCGCTTTTCAGCAATTTAGGTGTTTCTGCGTGCTGCGCCCGCCCAAAGAGTGCCCGGGTTAAATCGACAACGTAGGCATGTCGGGTGCCACTGTCTGCACCAGCACAGCAAGTTTTGAGCAAATATCTCCTTCCATTCGGCCTCAATGGTAAGAAGCTTGTGCATCTTCTCTGTTCGTCGCGGTCAATGGGAAAAGGCGCTTATCTGCAATCTAGGTGTTTCTGCGTGCTGCGCCCGCCCAAAGAGTGCCCGGGTGAAAACGACAACGCAGGCATGTCGGGTGCCCCTGTCTGCACCAGCACAGCAAGTTTTGAGCAAATATCTCCTTCCATTAGGCCGCAATGGCAAGAAGCTTGTGCATCCTCTCTGTTCGTCGCGGTCAATGGGAAAAGGCGCTTATCTGCAATCTGGGTGATTCTGCGTGCTGCGCCCGCCCAAAGAGTGCCCGGGTGAAAACGACAACGCAGGCATGTCGGGTGCCACTGTCTGCACCAGCACAGCAAGTTTTGAGCAAATATCTCCTTCCGTTCGGCCGCAATGGCAAGAAGCTTGTGCATCTTCTCTGTTCGTCGCGGTCAATGGGAAAAGGCGCTTATCTGCAATCTAGGTGTTTCTGCGTGCTGCACCCGCCCAAACAGTGCCCGGGTAAAAACGACAACGCAGGCATGTCGGGTGCCACTGTCTGCACCAGCACAGCAAGTTTTGAGCAAATATCTCCTTCCGTTTGGCCGCAATGGCAAGAAGCTTGTGCATCCTCTCTGTTCGTCGCGGTCAATGGGAAAAGGCGCTTATCTGCAATCTAGGTGTTTCTGCGTGCTGCACCCGCCCAAAGAGTGCCCGGGTGAAAACGACAACGCAGGCATGTCGGGTGCCACTGTCTGCACCAGCACAGCAAGTTTTGAGCAAATATCTCCTTCCGTTCGGCCGCAATGGCAAGAAGCTTGTGCATCTTCTCTGTTCGTCGCGGTCAATGGGAAAAGGCGCTTATCTGCAATCTAGGTGTTTCTGCATGCTGCGCCCGCCCAAAGAGTGCCCGGGTGAAAACGACAACGCAGGCATGTCGGGTGCCACTGTCTGCACCAGCACAGCAAGTTTTGAGCAAATATCTCCTTCCGTTCGGCCGCAATGGCAAGAAGCTTGTGCATCTTCTCTGTTCGTCGCGGTCAATGGGAAAAGGCGCTTTTCAGCAATTTAGGTGTTTCTGCGTGCTGCGCCCGCCCAAAGAGTGCCCGGGTTAAATCGACAACGTAGTCATGTCGGGTGCCACTGTCTGCACCAGCACAGCAAGTTTTGAGCAAATATCTCCTTCCGTTCGGCCTCAATGGCAAGAAGCTTGTGCATCTTCTATGTTCGTCGCGGTCAATGGGAAAAGTCGCTTATCTGCAATTTAGGTGTTTCTGCGTGCTGTGCCCGCCCAAAGAGTGCCCGGGTTAAATCGACAACGTAGGCATGTCGGGTGCCACTGTCTGCACCAGCACAGCAAGTTTTGAGCAAATATCTCCTTCCGTTCGGCCGCAATGGCAAGAAGCTTGTGCATCCTCTCTGTTCGTCGCGGTCAATGGGAAAAGGCGCTTATCTGCAATCTAGGTGTTTCTGCGTGCTGCACCCACCCAAAGAGTGCCCGGGTGAAAACGACAATGCAGGCATGTCGGGTGCCACTGTCTGCACCAGCACAGCAAGTTTTGAGCAAATATCTCCTTCCGTTCGGCCGCAATGGCAAGAAGCTTGTGCATCTTCTATGTTCGTCGCGGTCAATGGGAAAAGGCGCTTATCTGCAATCTAGGTGTTTCTGCGTGCTGCACCCGCCCAAACAGTGCCCGGGTAAAAACGACAACGCAGGCATGTCGGGTGCCACTGTCTGCACCAGCACAGCAAGTTTTGAGCAAATATCTCCTTCCGTTCGGCCGCAATGGCAAGAAGCTTGTGCATCTTCTCTGTTCGTCGCGGTCAATGGGAAAAGGCGCTTTTCAGCAATTTAGGTGTTTCTGCGTGCTGCGCCCGCCCAAAGAGTGCCCGGGTTAAATCGACAACGTAGGCATGTCGGGTGCCACTGTCTGCACCAGCACAGCAAGTTTTGAGCAAATATCTCCTTCCATTCGGCCTCAATGGTAAGAAGCTTGTGCATCTTCTCTGTTCGTCGCGGTCAATGGGAAAAGGCGCTTATCTGCAATCTAGGTGTTTCTGCGTGCTGCGCCCGCCCAAAGAGTGCCCGGGTGAAAACGACAACGCAGGCATGTCGGGTGCCCCTGTCTGCACCAGCACAGCAAGTTTTGAGCAAATATCTCCTTCCATTAGGCCGCAATGGCAAGAAGCTTGTGCATCCTCTCTGTTCGTCGCGGTCAATGGGAAAAGGCGCTTATCTGCAATCTAGGTGATTCTGCGTGCTGCGCCCGCCCAAAGAGTGCCCGGGTGAAAACGACAACGCAGGCATGTCGGGTGCCACTGTCTGCACCAGCACAGCAAGTTTTGAGCAAATATCTCCTTCCGTTCGGCCGCAATGGCAAGAAGCTTGTGCATCTTCTCTGTTCGTCGCGGTCAATGGGAAAAGGCGCTTATCTGCAATCTAGGTGTTTCTGCGTGCTGCACCCGCCCAAACAGTGCCCGGGTAAAAACGACAACGCAGGCATGTCGGGTGCCACTGTCTGCACCAGCACAGCAAGTTTTGAGCAAATATCTCCTTCCGTTTGGCCGCAATGGCAAGAAGCTTGTGCATCCTCTCTGTTCGTCGCGGTCAATGGGAAAAGGCGCTTATCTGCAATCTAGGTGTTTCTGCGTGCTGCACCCGCCCAAAGAGTGCCCGGGTGAAAACGACAACGCAGGCATGTCGGGTGCCACTGTCTGCACCAGCACAGCAAGTTTTGAGCAAATATCTCCTTCCGTTCGGCCGCAATGGCAAGAAGCTTGTGCATCTTCTCTGTTCGTCGCGGTCAATGGGAAAAGGCGCTTATCTGCAATCTAGGTGTTTCTGCATGCTGCGCCCGCCCAAAGAGTGCCCGGGTGAAAACGACAACGCAGGCATGTCGGGTGCCACTGTCTGCACCAGCACAGCAAGTTTTGAGCAAATATCTCCTTCCGTTCGGCCGCAATGGCAAGAAGCTTGTGCATCTTCTCTGTTCGTCGCGGTCAATGGGAAAAGGCGCTTTTCAGCAATTTAGGTGTTTCTGCGTGCTGCGCCCGCCCAAAGAGTGCCCGGGTTAAATCGACAACGTAGTCATGTCGGGTGCCACTGTCTGCACCAGCACAGCAAGTTTTGAGCAAATATCTCCTTCCGTTCGGCCTCAATGGCAAGAAGCTTGTGCATCTTCTATGTTCGTCGCGGTCAATGGGAAAAGTCGCTTATCTGCAATTTAGGTGTTTCTGCGTGCTGTGCCCGCCCAAAGAGTGCCCGGGTTAAATCGACAACGTAGGCATGTCGGGTGCCACTGTCTGCACCAGCACAGCAAGTTTTGAGCAAATATCTCCTTCCGTTCGGCCGCAATGGCAAGAAGCTTGTGCATCCTCTCTGTTCGTCGCGGTCAATGGGAAAAGGCGCTTATCTGCAATCTAGGTGTTTCTGCGTGCTGCACCCACCCAAAGAGTGCCCGGGTGAAAACGACAATGCAGGCATGTCGGGTGCCACTGTCTGCACCAGCACAGCAAGTTTTGAGCAAATATCTCCTTCCGTTCGGCCGCAATGGCAAGAAGCTTGTGCATCTTCTATGTTCGTCGCGGTCAATGGGAAAAGGCGCTTATCTGCAATCTAGGTGTTTCTGCGTGCTGCACCCGCCCAAACAGTGCCCGGGTAAAAACGACAACGCAGGCATGTCGGGTGCCACTGTCTGCACCAGCACAGCAAGTTTTGAGCAAATATCTCCTTCCGTTTGGCCGCAATGGCAAGAAGCTTGTGCATCCTCTCTGTTCGTCGCGGTCAATGGGAAAAGGCGCTTATCTGCAATCTAGGTGTTTCTGCGTGCTGCACCCGCCCAAAGAGTGCCCGGGTGAAAACGACAACGCAGGCATGTCGGGTGCCACTGTCTGCACCAGCACAGCAAGTTTTGAGCAAATATCTCCTTCCGTTCGGCCGCAATGGCAAGAAGCTTGTGCATCTTCTCTGTTCGTCGCGGTCAATGGGAAAAGGCGCTTATCTGCAATCTAGGTGTTTCTGCATGCTGCGCCCGCCCAAAGAGTGCCCGGGTGAAAACGACAACGCAGGCATGTCGGGTGCCACTGTCTGCACCAGCACAGCAAGTTTTGAGCAAATATCTCCTTCCGTTCGGCCGCAATGGCAAGAAGCTTGTGCATCTTCTCTGTTCGTCGCGGTCAATGGGAAAAGGCGCTTTTCAGCAATTTAGGTGTTTCTGCGTGCTGCGCCCGCCCAAAGAGTGCCCGGGTTAAATCGACAACGTAGGCATGTCGGGTGCCACTGTCTGCACCAGCACAGCAAGTTTTGAGCAAATATCTCCTTCCGTTCGGCCTCAATGGCAAGAAGCTTGTGCATCTTCTATGTTCGTCGCGGTCAATGGGAAAAGTCGCTTATCTGCAATTTAGGTGTTTCTGCGTGCTGTGCCCGCCCAAAGAGTGCCCGGGTTAAATCGACAACGTAGGCATGTCGGGTGCCACTGTCTGCACCAGCACAGCAAGTTTTGAGCAAATATCTCCTTCCGTTCGGCCGCAATGGCAAGAAGCTTGTGCATCCTCTCTGTTCGTCGCGGTCAATGGGAAAAGGCGCTTATCTGCAATCTAGGTGTTTCTGCGTGCTGCACCCACCCAAAGAGTGCCCGGGTGAAAACGACAATGCAGGCATGTCGGCTGCCACTGTCTGCACCAGCACAGCAAGTTTTGAGCAAATATCTCCTTCCGTTCGGCCGCAATGGCAAGAAGCTTGTGCATCTTCTATGTTCGTCGCGGTCAATGGGAAAAGGCGCTTATCTGCAATCTAGGTGTTTCTGCGTGCTGCGCCCGCCCAAACAGTGCCCGGGTTAAATCGACAACGCAGGCATGTCGGGTGCCACTGTCTGCACCAGCACAGCAAGTTTTGAGCAAATATCTCCTTCCGTTCGGCCTCAATGGTAAGAAGCTTGTGCATCTTCTCTGTTCGTCGCGGTCAATGGGAAAAGGCGCTTATCTGCAATCTAGGTGTTTCTGCATGCTGCGCCCGCCCAAAGAGTGCCCGGGTGAAAACGACAACGCAGGCATGTCGGGTGCCACTGTCTGCACCAGCACAGCAAGTTTTGAGCAAATATCTCCTTCCGTTCGGCCGCAATGGCAAGAAGCTTGTGCATCTTCTCTGTTCGTCGCGGTCAATGGGAAAAGGCGCTTTTCAGCAATTTAGGTGTTTCTGCGTGCTGCGCCCGCCCAAAGAGTGCCCGGGTTAAATCGACAACGTAGGCATGTCGGGTGCCACTGTCTGCACCAGCACAGCAAGTTTTGAGCAAATATCTCCTTCCGTTCGGCCTCAATGGCAAGAAGCTTGTGCATCTTCTATGTTCGTCGCGGTCAATGGGAAAAGGCGCTTATCTGCAATTTAGGTGTTTCTGCGTGCTGTGCCCGCCCAAAGAGTGCCCGGGTTAAATCGACAACGTAGGCATGTCGGGTGCCACTGTCTGCACCAGCACAGCAAGTTTTGAGCAAATATCTCCTTCCGTTCGGCCTCAATGGTAAGAAGCTTGTGCATCTTCTCTGTTCGTCGCGGTCAATGGGAAAAGGCGCTTATCTGCAATCTAGGTGTTTCTGCGTGCTGCGCCCGCCCAAAGAGTGCCCGGGTGAAAACGACAACGCAGGCATGTCGGGTGCCCCTGTCTGCACCAGCACAGCAAGTTTTGAGCAAATATCTCCTTCCATTAGGCCGCAATGGCAAGAAGCTTGTGCATCCTCTCTGTTCGTCGCGGTCAATGGGAAAAGGCGCTTATCTGCAATCTAGGTGTTTCTGCGTGCTGCGCCCGCCCAAAGAGTGCCCGGGTGAAAACGACAACGCAGGCATGTCGGGTGCCACTGTCTGCACCAGCACAGCAAGTTTTTAGCAAATATCTCCTTCCGTTCGGCCGCAATGGCAAGAAGCTTGTGCATCTTCTCTGTTCGTCGCTGTCAATGGGAAAAGGCGCTTATCTGCAATCTAGGTGTTTCTGCGTGCTGCGCCCGCCCAAAGAGTGCCCGGGTGAAAACGACAACGCAGGCATGTCGGGTGCCACTGTCTGCACCAGCACAGCAAGTTTTGAGCAAATATCTCCTTCCGTTCTGCCGCAATGGCAAGAAGCTTGTGCATCCTCTCTGTTCGTCGCGGTCAATGGGAAAAGGCGCTTATCTGCAATCTAGGTGTTTCTGCGTGCTGCGCCCGCCCAAAGAGTGCCCGGGTGAAAACGACAACGCAGGCATGTCGGGTGCCACTGTCTGCACCAGCACAGCAAGTTTTGAGCAAATATCTCCTTCCGTTCGGCCGCAATGGCAAGAAGCTTGTGCATCTTCTCTGTTCGTCGCGGTCAATGGGAAAAGGCGCTTATCTGCAATCTAGGTGTTTCTGCGTGCTGCGCCCGCCCAAAGAGTGCCCGGGTGAAAACGACAACGCAGGCATGTCGGGTGCCACTGTCTGCACCAGCACAGCAAGTTTTGAGCAAATATCTCCTTCCGTTCGGCCGCAATGGCAAGAAGCTTGTGCATCTTCTCTGTTCGTCGCGGTCAATGGGAAAGGGCGCTTATCTGCAATCTAGGTGTTTCTGCGTGCTGCACCCGCCCAAAGAGTGCCCGGGTGAAAACGACAACGCAGGCATGTCGGGTGCCACTGTCTGCACCAGCACAGCAAGTTTTGAGCAAATATCTCCTTCCGTTCGGCCGCAATGGCAAGAAGCTTGTGCATCTTCTCTGTTCGTCGCGGTCAATGGGAAAAGGCGCTTATCTGCAATCTAGGTGTTTCTGCGTGCTGCGCCCGCCCAAAAAGTGCCCGGGTGAAAACGACAAATCAGGCATGTCGGGTGCCACTGTCTGCACCAGCACAGCAAGTTTTGAGCAAATATCTCCTTCCGTTCGGCCGCAATGGCAAGAAGCTTGTGCATCTTCTCTGTTCGTCGCGGTCAATGGGAAAAGGCGCTTATCTGCAATCTAGGTGTTTCTGCGTGCTGCGCCCGCCCAAAGAGTGCCCGGGTGAAAACGACAACGCAGGCATGTCGGGTGCCACTGTCTGCACCAGCACAGCAAGTTTTGAGCAAATATCTCCTTCCGTTCGGCCGCAATGGTAAGAAGCTTGTGCATCCTCTCTGTTCGTCGCGGTCAATGGGAAAAGGCGCTTATCTGCAATCTAGGTGTTTCTGCGTGCTGCACCCGCCCAAAGAGTGCCCGGGTGAAAACGACAACGCAGGCATGTCGGGTGCCACTGTCTGCACCAGCACAGCAAGTTTTGAGCAAATATCTCCTTCCGTTCGGCCGCAATGGCAAGAAGCTTGTGCATCTTCTATGTTCGTCGCGGTCAATGGGAAAAGGCGCTTATCTGCAATCTAGGTGTTTCTGCGTGCTGCGCCCGCCCAAACAGTGCCCGGGTTAAATCGACAACGCAGGCATGTCGGGTGCCACTGTCTGCACCAGCACAGCAAGTTTTGAGCAAATATCTCCTTCCGTTCGGCCTCAATGGTAAGAAGCTTGTGCATCTTCTCTGTTCGTCGCGGTCAATGGGAAAAGGCGCTTATCTGCAATCTAGGTGTTTCTGCATGCTGCGCCCGCCCAAAGAGTGCCCGGGTGAAAACGACAACGCAGGCATGTCGGGTGCCACTGTCTGCACCAGCACAGCAAGTTTTGAGCAAATATCTCCTTCCGTTCGGCCGCAATGGCAAGAAGCTTGTGCATCTTCTCTGTTCGTCGCGGTCAATGGGAAAAGGCGCTTTTCAGCAATTTAGGTGTTTCTGCGTGCTGCGCCCGCCCAAAGAGTGCCCGGGTTAAATCGACAACGTAGGCATGTCGGGTGCCACTGTCTGCACCAGCACAGCAAGTTTTGAGCAAATATCTCCTTCCGTTCGGCCTCAATGGCAAGAAGCTTGTGCATCTTCTATGTTCGTCGCGGTCAATGGGAAAAGGCGCTTATCTGCAATTTAGGTGTTTCTGCGTGCTGTGCCCGCCCAAAGAGTGCCCGGGTGAAAACGACAACGCAGGCATGTCGGGTGCCACTGTCTGCACCAGCACAGCAAGTTTTTAGCAAATATCTCCTTCCGTTCGGCCGCAATGGCAAGAAGCTTGTGCATCTTCTCTGTTCGTCGCTGTCAATGGGAAAAGGCGCTTATCTGCAATCTAGGTGTTTCTGCGTGCTGCGCCCGCCCAAAGAGTGCCCGGGTGAAAACGACAACGCAGGCATGTCGGGTGCCACTGTCTGCACCAGCACAGCAAGTTTTGAGCAAATATCTCCTTCCGTTCGGCCGCAATGGCAAGAAGCTTGTGCATCTTCTCTGTTCGTCGCGGTCAATGGGAAAAGGCGCTTATCTGCAATCTAGGTGTTTCTGCGTGCTGCGCCCGCCCAAAGAGTGCCCGGGTGAAAACGACAACGCAGGCATGTCGGGTGCCACTGTCTGCACCAGCACAGCTAGTTTTGAGCAAATATCTCCTTCCGTTCGGCCGCAATGGCAAGAAGCTTGTGCATCTTCTCTGTTCGTCGCTGTCAATGGGAAAAGGCGCTTATCTGCAATCTAGGTGTTTCTGCGTGCTGCGCCCGCCCAAAGAGTGCCCGGGTTAAATCGACAACGCAGGCATGTCGGGTGCCACTGTCTGCACCAGCACAGCAAGTTTTGAGCAAATATCTCCTTCCGTTCGGCCGCAATGGCAAGAAGCTTGTGCATCTTCTCTGTTCGTCGCGGTCAATGGGAAAAGGCGCTTATCTGCAATCTAGGTGTTTCTGCGAGCTTCGCCCGCCCAAAGAGTGCCCAGGTGAAAACGACAACGCAGGCATGTCGGGTGCCACTGTCTGCACCAGCACAGCAAGTTTTGAGCAAATATCTCCTTCTGTTCGGCCGCAATGGCAAGAAGCTTGTGCATCCTCTCTGTTCGTCGCGGTCAATGGGAAAAGGCGCTTATCTGCAATCTAGGTGTTTCTGCGTGCTGTGCCCGCCCAAAGAGTGCCCGGGTGAAAACGACAACGCAGGCATGTCGGGTGCCACTGTCTGCACCAGCACAGCAAGTTTTGAGCAAATATCTCCTTCCGTTCGGCCGCAATGGCAAGAAGCTTGTGCATCTTCTCTGTTCGTCGCGGTCAATGGGAAAGGGCGCTTATCTGCAATCTAGGTGTTTCTGCGTGCTGCACCCGCCCAAAGAGTGCCCGGGTGAAAACGACAACGCAGGCATGTCGGGTGCCACTGTCTGCACCAGCACAGCAAGTTTTGAGCAAATATCTCCTTCCGTTCGGCCGCAATGGCAAGAAGCTTGTGCATCTTCTCTGTTCGTCGCCGTCAATGGGAAAAGGCGCTTATCTGCAATCTAGGTGTTTCTGCGTGCTGCGCCCGCCCAAAGAGTGCCCGGGTGAAAACGACAACGCAGGCATGTCGGGTGCCACTGTCTGCACCAGCAAAGCAAGTTTTGAGCAAATATCTCCTTCCGTTCGGCCGCAATGGCAAGAAGCTTGTGCATCTTCTCTGTTCGTCGCGGTCAATGGGAAAAGGCGCTTATCTGCAATCTAGGTGTTTCTGCGTGCTTCGCCCGCCCAAAGAGTGCCCAGGTGAAAACGACAACGCAGGCATGTCGGGTGCCACTGTCTGCACCAGCACAGCAAGTTTTGAGCAAATATCTCCTTCCGTTCGGCCGCAATGGCAAGAAGCTTGTGCATCTTCTCTGTTCGTCGCGGTCAATGGGAAAAGGCGCTTATCTGCAATCTAGGTGTTTCTGCGTGCTTCGCCCGCCCAAAGAGTGCCTGGGTGAAAACGACAACGCAGGCATGTCGGGTGCCACTGTCTGCACCAGCACAGCAAGTTTTGAGCAAATATCTCCTTCCATTCGGCCGCAATGGCAAGAAGCTTGTGCATCCTCTCTGTTCGTCGCGGTCAATGGGAAAAGGCGCTTATCTGCAATCTAGGTGTTTCTGCGTGCTGCGCCCGCCCAAAGAGTGCCCGGGTGAAAACGACAACGCAGGCATGTCCGGTGCCACTGTCTGCACCAGCACAGCAAGTTTTGAGCAAATATCTCCTTCCGTTCGGCCGCAATGGCAAGAAGCTTGTGCATCTTCTCTGTTCGTCGCGGTCAATGGGAAAAGGCGCTTATCTGCAATCTAGGTGTTTCTGCGTGCTGCGCCCGCCCAAAGAGTGCCCGGGTGAAAACGACAACGCAGGCATGTCGGGTGCTACTGTCTGCACCAGCACAGCAAGTTTTGAGCAAATATCTCCTTCCGTTCGGCCGCAATGGCAAGAAGCTTGTGCATCTTCTCTGTTCGTCGCGGTCAATGGGAAAAGGCGCTTATCTGCAATCTAGGTGTTTCTGCGTGCTTCGCCCGCCCAAAGAGTGCCCAGGTGAAAACGACAACGCAGGCATGTCGGGTGCCACTGTCTGCACCAGCACAGCAAGTTTTGAGCAAATATCTCCTTCCGTTCGGCCGCAATGGCAAGAAGCTTGTGCATCTTCTCTGTTCGTCGCGGTCAATGGGAAAAGGCGCTTATCTGCAATCTAGGTGTTTCTGCGTGCTGCGCCCGCCCAAAGAGTGCCCGGGTCAAAACGACAACGCAGGCATGTCGGGTGCCACTGTCTGCACCAGCACAGCAAGTTTTGAGCAAATATCTCCTTCCTTTCGGCCGCAATGGCAAGAAGCTTGTGCATCTTCTATGTTCGTCGCGGTCAATGGGAAAAGGCGCTTATCTGCAATCTAGGTGTTTCTGCGTGCTGCGCCCGCCCAAAGAGTGCCCGGGTTAAAGCGACAACGCAGGCATGTCGGGTGCCACTGTCTGCACCAGCACAGCAAGTTTTGAGCAAATATCTCCTTCCGTTCGGCCGCAATGGCAAGAAGCTTGTGCATCTTCTCTGTTCGTCGCGGTCAATGGGAAAAGGCGCTTATCTGCAATCTAGGTGTTTCTGCGTGCTGCGCCCGCCCAAAGAGTGCCCGGGTCAAAACGACAACGCAGGCATGTCGGGTGCCACTGTCTGCACCAGCACAGCAAGTTTTGAGCAAATATCTCCTTCCTTTCGGCCGCAATGGCAAGAAGCTTGTGCATCTTCTATGTTCGTCGCGGTCAATGGGAAAAGGCGCTTATCTGCAATCTAGGTGTTTCTGCGTGCTGCGCCCGCCCAAAGAGTGCCCGGGTTAAAGCGACAACGCAGGCATGTCGGGTGCCACTGTCTGCACCAGCACAGCAAGTTTTGAGCAAATATCTCCTTCCGTTCGGCCGCAATGGCAAGAAGCTTGTGCATCTTCTCTGTTCGTCGCGGTCAATGGGAAAAGGCACTTATCTGCAATCTAGGTGTTTCTGCGTGCTGCGCCCGCCCAAAGAGTGCTCGGGTAAAAACTACAACGCAGGCATGTCGGGTGCCACTGTCTGCACCAGCACAGCAAGTTTTGAGCAAATATCTCCTTCCGTTCGGCCGCAATGGCAAGAAGCTTGTGCATCTTCTCTGTTCGTCGCGGTCAATGGGAAAAGGCGCTTATCTGCAATCTAGGTGTTTCTGCGTGCTGCTCCCGCCCAAAGAGTGCCCGGGTGAAAACGACAACGCAGGCATGTCCGGTGCCACTGTCTGCACCAGCACAGCAAGTTTTGAGCAAATATCTCCTTCCGTTCGGCCGCAATGGCAAGAAGCTTGTGCATCTTCTCTGTTCGTCGCGGTCAATGGGAAAAGGCGCTTATCTGCAATCTAGGTGTTATTGCGTGCTGCACCCGCCCAAAGAGTGCCCGGGTGAAAACGACAACGCAGGCATGTCGGGTGCCACTGTCTGCACCAGCACAGCAAGTTTTGAGCAAATATCTCCTTCCGTTCGGCCGCAATGGCAAGAAGCTTGTGCATCTTCTCTGTTCGTCGCGGTCAATGGGAAAAGGCGCTTATCTGCAATCTAGGTGTTTCTGCGTGCTGCGCCCGCCCAAAGAGTGCCCGGGTGAAAACGACAACGCAGGCATGTCGGGTGCCACTGTCTGCACCAGCACAGCAAGTTTTGAGCAAATATCTCCTTCCGTTCGGCCGCAATGGCAAGAAGCTTGTGCATCTTCTCTGTTCGTCGCGGTCAATGGGAAAAGGCGCTTATCTGCAATCTAGGTGTTTCTGCGTGCTGCACCCGCCCAAACAGTGCCCGGGTAAAAACGACAACGCAGGCATGTCGGGTGCCACTGTCTGCACCAGCACAGCAAGTTTTGAGCAAATATCTCCTTCCGTTCGGCCGCAATGGCAAGAAGCTTGTGCATCTTCTCTGTTCGTCGCGGTCAATGGGAAAAGGCGCTTTTCAGCAATTTAGGTGTTTCTGCGTGCTGCGCCCGCCCAAAGAGTGCCCGGGTTAAATCGACAACGTAAGCATGTCGGGTGCCACTGTCTGCACCAGCACAGCAAGTTTTGAGCAAATATCTCCTTCCATTCGGCCTCAATGGTAAGAAGCTTGTGCATCTTCTCTGTTCGTCGCGGTCAATGGGAAAAGGCGCTTATCTGCAATCTAGGTGTTTCTGCGTGCTGCGCCCGCCCAAAGAGTGCCCGGGTGAAAACGACAACGCAGGCATGTCGGGTGCCACTGTCTGCACCAGCACAGCAAGTTTTGAGCAAATATCTCCTTCCGTTCGGCCGCAATGGCAAGAAGCTTGTGCATCTTCTCTGTTCGTCGCGGTCAATGGGAAAAGGCGCTTATCTGCAATCTAGGTGTTTCTGCGTGCTGCACCCGCCCAAACAGTGCCCGGGTAAAAACGACAACGCAGGCATGTCGGGTGCCACTGTCTGCACCAGCACAGCAAGTTTTGAGCAAATATCTCCTTCCGTTTGGCCGCAATGGCAAGAAGCTTGTGCATCCTCTCTGTTCGTCGCGGTCAATGGGAAAAGGCGCTTATCTGCAATCTAGGTGTTTCTGCGTGCTGCACCCGCCCAAAGAGTGCCCGGGTGAAAACGACAACGCAGGCATGTCGGGTGCCACTGTCTGCACCAGCACAGCAAGTTTTGAGCAAATATCTCCTTCCGTTCGGCCGCAATGGCAAGAAGCTTGTGCATCTTCTCTGTTCGTCGCGGTCAATGGGAAAAGGCGCTTATCTGCAATCTAGGTGTTTCTGCATGCTGCGCCCGCCCAAAGAGTGCCCGGGTGAAAACGACAACGCAGGCATGTCGGGTGCCACTGTCTGCACCAGCACAGCAAGTTTTGAGCAAATATCTCCTTCCGTTCGGCCGCAATGGCAAGAAGCTTGTGCATCTTCTCTGTTCGTCGCGGTCAATGGGAAAAGGCGCTTTTCAGCAATTTAGGTGTTTCTGCGTGCTGCGCCCGCCCAAAGAGTGCCCGGGTTAAATCGACAACGTAGGCATGTCGGGTGCCACTGTCTGCACCAGCACAGCAAGTTTTGAGCAAATATCTCCTTCCGTTCGGCCTCAATGGCAAGAAGCTTGTGCATCTTCTATGTTCGTCGCGGTCAATGGGAAAAGTCGCTTATCTGCAATTTAGGTGTTTCTGCGTGCTGTGCCCGCCCAAAGAGTGCCCGGGTTAAATCGACAACGTAGGCATGTCGGGTGCCACTGTCTGCACCAGCACAGCAAGTTTTGAGCAAATATCTCCTTCCGTTCGGCCGCAATGGCAAGAAGCTTGTGCATCCTCTCTGTTCGTCGCGGTCAATGGGAAAAGGCGCTTATCTGCAATCTAGGTGTTTCTGCGTGCTGCACCCACCCAAAGAGTGCCCGGGTGAAAACGACAATGCAGGCATGTCGGGTGCCACTGTCTGCACCAGCACAGCAAGTTTTGAGCAAATATCTCCTTCCGTTCGGCCGCAATGGCAAGAAGCTTGTGCATCTTCTATGTTCGTCGCGGTCAATGGGAAAAGGCGCTTATCTGCAATCTAGGTGTTTCTGCGTGCTGCGCCCGCCCAAACAGTGCCCGGGTTAAATCGACAACGCAGGCATGTCGGGTGCCACTGTCTGCACCAGCACAGCAAGTTTTGAGCAAATATCTCCTTCCGTTCGGCCTCAATGGTAAGAAGCTTGTGCATCTTCTCTGTTCGTCGCGGTCAATGGGAAAAGGCGCTTATCTGCAATCTAGGTGTTTCTGCATGCTGCGCCCGCCCAAAGAGTGCCCGGGTGAAAACGACAACGCAGGCATGTCGGGTGCCACTGTCTGCACCAGCACAGCAAGTTTTGAGCAAATATCTCCTTCCGTTCGGCCGCAATGGCAAGAAGCTTGTGCATCTTCTCTGTTCGTCGCGGTCAATGGGAAAAGGCGCTTTTCAGCAATTTAGGTGTTTCTGCGTGCTGCGCCCGCCCAAAGAGTGCCCGGGTTAAATCGACAACGTAGGCATGTCGGTTGCCACTGTCTGCACCAGCACAGCAAGTTTTGAGCAAATATCTCCTTCCGTTCGGCCTCAATGGCAAGAAGCTTGTGCATCTTCTATGTTCGTCGCGGTCAATGGGAAAAGGCGCTTATCTGCAATTTAGGTGTTTCTGCGTGCTGTGCCCGCCCAAAGAGTGCCCGGGTTAAATCGACAACGTAGGCATGTCGGGTGCCACTGTCTGCACCAGCACAGCAAGTTTTGAGCAAATATCTCCTTCCGTTCGGCCTCAATGGTAAGAAGCTTGTGCATCTTCTCTGTTCGTCGCGGTCAATGGGAAAAGGCGCTTATCTGCAATCTAGGTGTTTCTGCGTGCTGCGCCCGCCCAAAGAGTGCCCGGGTGAAAACGACAACGCAGGCATGTCGGGTGCCCCTGTCTGCACCAGCACAGCAAGTTTTGAGCAAATATCTCCTTCCATTAGGCCGCAATGGCAAGAAGCTTGTGCATCCTCTCTGTTCGTCGCGGTCAATGGGAAAAGGCGCTTATCTGCAATCTAGGTGTTTCTGCGTGCTGCGCCCGCCCAAAGAGTGCCCGGGTGAAAATGACAACGCAGGCATGTCGGGTGCCACTGTCTGCACCAGCACAGCAAGTTTTTAGCAAATATCTCCTTCCGTTCGGCCGCAATGGCAAGAAGCTTGTGCATCTTCTCTGTTCGTCGCTGTCAATGGGAAAAGGCGCTTATCTGCAATCTAGGTGTTTCTGCGTGCTGCGCCCGCCCAAAGAGTGCCCGGGTGAAAACGACAACGCAGGCATGTCGGGTGCCACTGTCTGCACCAGCACAGCAAGTTTTGAGCAAATATCTCCTTCCGTTCGGCCGCAATGGCAAGAAGCTTGTGCATCTTCTATGTTCGTCGCGGTCAATGGGAAAA
Organism: Hyla sarda; assembly: GCF_029499605.1. Taxonomy (NCBI): domain Eukaryota; kingdom Metazoa; phylum Chordata; class Amphibia; order Anura; family Hylidae; genus Hyla; species Hyla sarda. Next base: position 49,740 of record NW_026610977.1, read on the forward strand.
GGCGCTTATCTGCAATCTAGGTGTTTCTGCGTGCTGCGCCCGCCCAAACAGTGCCCGGGTTAAATCGACAACGCAGGCATGTCGGGTGCCACTGTCTGCACCAGCACAGCAAGTTTTGAGCAAATATCTCCTTCCGTTCGGCCTCAATGGTAAGAAGCTTGTGCATCTTCTCTGTTCGTCGCGGTCAATGGGAAAAGGCGCTTATCTGCAATCTAGGTGTTTCTGCATGCTGCGCCCGCCCAAAGAGTGCCCGGGTGAAAACGACAACGCAGGCATGTCGGGTGCCACTGTCTGCACCAGCACAGCAAGTTTTGAGCAAATATCTCCTTCCGTTCGGCCGCAATGGCAAGAAGCTTGTGCATCTTCTCTGTTCGTCGCGGTCAATGGGAAAAGGCGCTTTTCAGCAATTTAGGTGTTTCTGCGTGCTGCGCCCGCCCAAAGAGTGCCCGGGTTAAATCGACAACGTAGGCATGTCGGGTGCCACTGTCTGCACCAGCACAGCAAGTTTTGAGCAAATATCTCCTTCCGTTCGGCCTCAATGGCAAGAAGCTTGTGCATCTTCTATGTTCGTCGCGGTCAATGGGAAAAGGCGCTTATCTGCAATTTAGGTGTTTCTGCGTGCTGTGCCCGCCCAAAGAGTGCCCGGGTTAAATCGACAACGTAGGCATGTCGGGTGCCACTGTCTGCACCAGCACAGCAAGTTTTGAGCAAATATCTCCTTCCGTTCGGCCTCAATGGTAAGAAGCTTGTGCATCTATTCTGTTCGTCGCGGTCAATGGGAAAAGGCGCTTATCTGCAATCTAGGTGTTTCTGCGTGCTGCGCCCGCCCAAAGAGTGCCCGGGTGAAAACGACAACGCAGGCATGTCGGGTGCCCCTGTCTGCACCAGCACAGCAAGTTTTGAGCAAATATCTCCTTCCATTAGGCCGCAATGGCAAGAAGCTTGTGCATCCTCTCTGTTCGTCGCGGTCAATGGGAAAAGGCGCTTATCTGCAATCTAGGTGTTTCTGCGTGCTGCGCCCGCCCAAAGAGTGCCCGGGTGAAAACGACAACGCAGGCATGTCGGGTGCCACTGTCTGCACCAGCAGAGCAAGTTTTTAGCAAATATCTCCTTCCGTTCGGCCGCAATGGCAAGAAGCTTGTGCATCTTCTCTGTTCGTCGCTGTCAATGGGAAAAGGCGCTTATCTGCAATCTAGGTGTTTCTGCGTGCTGCGCCCGCCCAAAGAGTGCCCGGGTGAAAACGACAACGCAGGCATGTCGGGTGCCACTGTCTGCACCAGCACAGCAAGTTTTGAGCAAATATCTCCTTCCGTTCGGCCGCAATGGCAAGAAGCTTGTGCATCTTCTCTGTTCGTCGCGGTCAATGGGAAAAGGCGCTTATCTGCAATCTAGGTGTTTCTGCGTGCTGCGCCCGCCCAAAGAGTGCCCGGGTGAAAACGACAACTCAGGCATGTCGGGTGCCACTGTCTGCACCAGCACAGCAAGTTTTGAGCAAATATCTCCTTCCGTTCGGCCGCAATGGCAAGAAGCTTGTGCATCTTCTCTGTTCGTCGCTGTCAATGGGAAAAGGCGCTTATCTGCAATCTAGGTGTTTCTGCGTGCTGCGCCCGCCCAAAGAGTGCCCGGGTTAAATCGACAACGCAGGCATGTCGGGTGCCACTGTCTGCACCAGCACAGCAAGTTTTGAGCAAATATCTCCTTCCGTTCGGCCTCAAAGGTAAGAAGCTTGTGCATCTTCTCTGTTCGTCGCGGTCAATGGGAAAAGGCGCTTATCTGCAATCTAGGTGTTTCTGCGTGCTGCGCCCGCCCAAAGAGTGCCCGGGTGAAAACGACAACGCAGGCATGTCGGGTGCCACTGTCTGCACCAGCACAGCAAGTTTTGAGCAAATATCTCCTTCCGTTCGGCCGCAATGGCAAGAAGCTTGTGCATCTTCTCTGTTCGTCGCGGTCAATGGGAAAAGGCGCTTATCTGCAATCTAGGTGTTTCTGCGTGCTGCGCCCGCCCAAAGAGTGCCCGGGTGAAAACGACAACGCAGGCATGTCGGGTGCCACTGTCTGCACCAGCACAGCAAGTTTTGAGCAAATATCTCCTTCCGTTCGGCCGCAATGGCAAGAAGCTTGTGCATCTTCTCTGTTCGTCGCGGTCAATGGGAAAAGGCGCTTATCTGCAATCTAGGTGTTTCTGCGTGCTTCGCCCGCCCAAAGAGTGCCCAGGTGAAAACGACAACGCAGGCATGTCGGGTGCCACTGTCTGCACCAGCACAGCAAGTTTTGAGCAAATATCTCCTTCCGTTCGGCCGCAATGGCAAGAAGCTTGTGCATCCTCTCTGTTCGTCGCGGTCAATGGGAAAAGGCGCTTATCTGCAATCTAGGTGTTTCTGCGTGCTGCGCCCGCCCAAAGAGTGCCCGGGTGAAAACGACAACGCAGGCATGTCGGGTGCCACTGTCTGCACCAGCACAGCAAGTTTTGAGCAAATATCTCCTTCCGTTCGGCCGCAATGGCAAGAAGCTTGTGCATCTTCTCTGTTCGTCGCGGTCAATGGGAAAAGGCGCTTATCTGCAATCTAGGTGTTTCTGCGTGCTGCACCCGCCCAAAGAGTGCCCGGGTGAAAACGACAACGCAGGCATGTCGGGTGCCACTGTCTGCACCAGCACAGCAAGTTTTGAGCAAATATCTCCTTCCGTTCGGCCGCAATGGCAAGAAGCTTGTGCATCTTCTCTGTTCGTCGCCGTCAATGGGAAAAGGCGCTTATCTGCAATCTAGGTGTTTCTGCGTGCTGCGCCCGCCCAAAGAGTGCCCGGGTGAAAACGACAACGCAGGCATGTCGGGTGCCACTGTCTGCACCAGCAAAGCAAGTTTTGAGCAAATATCTCCTTCCGTTCGGCCGCAATGGCAAGAAGCTTGTGCATCTTCTCTGTTCGTCGCGGTCAATGGGAAAAGGCGCTTATCTGCAATCTAGGTGTTTCTGCGTGCTTCGCCCGCCCAAAGAGTGCCCAGGTGAAAACGACAACGCAGGCATGTCGGGTGCCACTGTCTGCACCAGCACAGCAAGTTTTGAGCAAATATCTCCTTCCGTTCGGCCGCAATGGCAAGAAGCTTGTGCATCTTCTCTGTTCGTCGCGGTCAATGGGAAAAGGCGCTTATCTGCAATCTAGGTGTTTCTGCGTGCTTCGCCCGCCCAAAGAGTGCCAAGGTGAAAACGACAACGCAGGCATGTCGGGTGCCACTGTCTGCACCAGCACAGCAAGTTTTGAGCAAATATCTCCTTCCGTTCGGCCGCAATGGCAAGAAGCTTGTGCATCTTCTCTGTTCGTCGCGGTCAATGGGAAAAGGCGCTTATCTGCAATCTAGGTGTTTCTGCGTGCTTCGCCCGCCCAAAGAGTGCCAAGGTGAAAACGACAACGCAGGCATGTCGGGTGCCACTGTCTGCACCAGCACAGCAAGTTTTGAGCAAATATCTCCTTCCGTTCGGCCGCAATGGCAAGAAGCTTGTGCATCTTCTCTGTTCGTCGCGGTCAATGGGAAAAGGCGCTTATCTGCAATCTAGGTGTTTCTGCGTGCTGCACCCGCCCAAAGAGTGCCCGGGTGAAAACGACAACGCAGGCATGTCGGGTGCCACTGTCTGCACCAGCACAGCAAGTTTTGAGCAAATATCTCCTTCCGTTCGGCCGCAATGGCAAGAAGCTTGTGCATCTTCTCTGTTCGTCGCGGTCAATGGGAAAAGGCGCTTATCTGCAATCTAGGTGTTTCTGCGTGCTGCGCCCGCCCAAAGAGTGCCCGGGTCAAAACGACAACGCAGGCATGTCGGGTGCCACTGTCTGCACCAGCACAGCAAGTTTTGAGCAAATATCTCCTTCCTTTCGGCCGCAATGGCAAGAAGCTTGTGCATCTTCTATGTTCGTCGCGGTCAATGGGAAAAGGCGCTTATCTGCAATCTAGGTGTTTCTGCGTGCTGCGCCCGCCCAAAGAGTGCCCGGGTTAAAGCGACAACGCAGGCATGTCGGGTGCCACTGTCTGCACCAGCACAGCAAGTTTTGAGCAAATATCTCCTTCCGTTCGGCCGCAATGGCAAGAAGCTTGTGCATCTTCTCTGTTCGTCGCGGTCAATGGGAAAAGGCGCTTATCTGCAATCTAGGTGTTTCTGCGTGCTGCGCCCGCCCAAAGAGTGCTCGGGTGAAAACTACAACGCAGGCATGTCGGGTGCCACTGTCTGCACCAGCAAAGCAAGTTTTGAGCAAATATCTCCTTCCGTTCGGCCGCAATGGCAAGAAGCTTGTGCATCTTCTCTGTTCGTCGCGGTCAATGGGAAAAGGCGCTTATCTGCAATCTAGGTGTTTCTGCGTGCTTCGCCCGCCCAAAGAGTGCCAAGGTGAAAACGACAACGCAGGCATGTCGGGTGCCACTGTCTGCACCAGCACAGCAAGTTTTGAGCAAATATCTCCTTCCATTCGGCCGCAATGGCAAGAAGCTTGTGCATCCTCTCTGTTCGTCGCGGTCAATGGGAAAAGGCGCTTATCTGCAATCTAGGTGTTTCTGCGTGCTGCGCCCGCCCAAAGAGTTCCCGGGTGAAAACGACAACGCAGGCATGTCCGGTGCCACTGTCTGCACCAGCACAGCAAGTTTTGAGCAAATATCTCCTTCCTTTCGGCCGCAATGGCAAGAAGCTTGTGCATCTTCTATGTTCGTCGCGGTCAATGGGAAAAGGCGCTTATCTGCAATCTAGGTGTTTCTGCGTGCTGCGCCCGCCCAAAGAGTGCCAGGGTTAAAGCGACAACGCAGGCATGTCGGGTGCCACTGTCTGCACCAGCACAGCAAGTTTTGAGCAAATATCTCCTTCCGTTCGGCCGCAATGGCAAGAAGCTTGTGCATCTTCTCTGTTCGTCGCGGTCAATGGGAAAAGGCGCTTATCTGCAATCTAGGTGTTTCTACGTGCTGCGCCCGCCCAAAGAGTGCTCGGGTGAAAACTACAACGCAGGCATGTCGGGTGCCACTGTCTGCACCAGCACAGCAAGTTTTGAGCAAATATCTCCTTCCGTTCGGCCGCAATGGCAAGAAGCTTGTGCATCTTCTCTGTTCGTCGCGGTCAATGGGAAAAGGCGCTTATCTGCAATCTAGGTGTTTCTGCGTGCTGCACCCGCCCAAAGAGTGCCCGGGTGAAAACGACAACGCAGGCATGTCGGGTGCCACTGTCTGCACCAGCACAGCAAGTTTTGAGCAAATATCTCCTTCCGTTCGGCCGCAATGGCAAGAAGCTTGTGCATCCTCTCTGTTCGTCGCGGTCAATGGGAAAAGGCGCTTATCTGCAATCTAGGTGTTTCTGCGTGCTGCGCCCGCCCAAAGAGTGCCCGGGTGAAAACGACAACGCAGGCATGTCGGGTGCCACTGTCTGCACCAGCACAGCAAGTTTTGAGCAAATATCTCCTTCCGTTCGTCCGCAATGGCAAGAAGCTTGTGCATCCTCTCTGTTCGTCGCGGTCAATGGGAAAAGGCGCTTATCTGCAATCTAGGTGTTTCTGCGTGCTGCGCCCGCCCAAAGAGTGCCCGGGTGAAAACGACAACGCAGGCATGTCGGGTGCCACTGTCTGCACCAGCACAGCAAGTTTTGAGCAAATATCTCCTTCCGTTCGGCCGCAATGGCAAGAAGCTTGTGCATCTTCTCTGTTCGTCGCGGTCAATGGGAAAAGGCGCTTATCTGCAATCTAGGTGTTTCTGCGTGCTGCGCCCGCCCAAAGAGTGCCCGGGTGAAAACGACAACGCAGGCATGTCGGGTGCCACTGTCTGCACCAGCACAGCAAGTTTTGAGCAAATATCTCCTTCCGTTCGGCCGCAATGGCAAGAAGCTTGTGCATCTCTGTTCGTCGCGGTCAATGGGAAAAGGCGCTTATCTGCAATCTAGGTGTTTCTGCGTGCTGCACCCGCCCAAACAGTGCCCGGGTAAAAACGACAACGCAGGCATGTCGGGTGCCACTGTCTGCACCAGCACAGCAAGTTTTGAGCAAATATCTCCTTCCGTTCGGCCGCAATGGCAAGAAGCTTGTGCATCTTCTCTGTTCGTCGCGGTCAATGGGAAAAGGCGCTTTTCAGCAATTTAGGTGTTTCTGCGTGCTGCGCCCGCCCAAAGAGTGCCCGGGTTAAATCGACAACTTAGGCATGTCGGGTGCCACTGTCTGCACCAGCACAGCAAGTTTTGAGCAAATATCTCCTTCCGTTCGGCCTCAATGGTAAGAAGCTTGTGCATCTTCTCTGTTCGTCGCGGTCAATGGGAAAAGGCGCTTATCTGCAATCTAGGTGTTTCTGCGTGCTTCGCCCGTCCAAAGAGTGCCCAGGTGAAAACGACAACGCAGGCATGTCGGGTGCCACTGTCTGCACCAGCACAGCAAGTTTTGAGCAAATATCTCCTTCCGTTCGGCCGCAATGGCAAGAAGCTTGTGCATCCTCTCTGTTCGTCGCGGTCAATGGGAAAAGGCGCTTATCTGCAATCTAGGTGTTTCTGCGTGCTGCGCCCGCCCAAAGAGTGCCCGGGTGAAAACGACAACGCAGGCATGTCGGGTGCCACTGTCTGCACCAGCACAGCAAGTTTTGAGCAAATATCTCCTTCCGTTCGGCCGCAATGGCAAGAAGCTTGTGCATCTTCTCTGTTCGTCGCGGTCAATGGGAAAAGGCGCCTATCTGCAATCTAGGTGTTTCTGCGTGCTGCACCCGCCCAAAGAGTGCCCGGGTGAAAACGACAACGCAGGCATGTCGGGTGCCACTGTCTGCACCAGCACAGCAAGTTTTGAGCAAATATCTCCTTCCGTTCGGCCGCAATGGCAAGAAGCTTGTGCATCTTCTCTGTTCGTCGCCGTCAATGGGAAAAGGCGCTTATCTGCAATCTAGGTGTTTCTGCGTGCTGCGCCCGCCCAAAGAGTGCCCGGGTGAAAACGACAACGCAGGCATGTCGGGTGCCACTGTCTGCACCAGCAAAGCAAGTTTTGAGCAAATATCTCCTTCCGTTCGGCCGCAATGGCAAGAAGCTTGTGCATCTTCTCTGTTCGTCGCGGTCAATGGGAAAAGGCGCTTTTCAGCAATTTAGGTGTTTCTGCGTGCTGCGCCCGCCCAAAGAGTGCCCGGGTTAAATCGACAACGTAGGCATGTCGGGTGCCACTGTCTGCACCAGCACAGCAAGTTTTGAGCAAATATCTCCTTCCGTTCGGCCTCAATGGCAAGAAGCTTGTGCATCTTCTATGTTCGTCGCGGTCAATGGGAAAAGGCGCTTATCTGCAATTTAGGTGTTTCTGCGTGCTGTGCCCGCCCAAAGAGTGCCCGGGTTAAATCGACAACGTAGGCATGTCGGGTGCCACTGTCTGCACCAGCACAGCAAGTTTTGAGCAAATATCTCCTTCCGTTCGGCCTCAATGGTAAGAAGCTTGTGCATCTTCTCTGTTCGTCGCGGTCAATGGGAAAAGGCGCTTATCTGCAATCTAGGTGTTTCTGCGTGCTGCGCCCGCCCAAAGAGTGCCCGGGTGAAAACGACAACGCAGGCATGTCGGGTGCCCCTGTCTGCACCAGCACAGCAAGTTTTGAGCAAATATCTCCTTCCATTAGGCCGCAATGGCAAGAAGCTTGTGCATCCTCTCTGTTCGTCGCGGTCAATGGGAAAAGGCGCTTATCTGCAATCTAGGTGTTTCTGCGTGCTGCGCCCGCCCAAAGAGTGCCCGGGTGAAAACGACAACGCAGGCATGTCGGGTGCCACTGTCTGCACCAGCACAGCAAGTTTTGAGCAAATATCTCCTTCCGTTCGGCCGCAATGGCAAGAAGCTTGTGCATCTCTGTTCGTCGCGGTCAATGGGAAAAGGCGCTTATCTGCAATCTAGGTGTTTCTGCGTGCTGCACCCGCCCAAACAGTGCCCGGGTAAAAACGACAACGCAGGCATGTCGGGTGCCACTGTCTGCACCAGCACAGCAAGTTTTGAGCAAATATCTCCTTCCGTTCGGCCGCAATGGCAAGAAGCTTGTGCATCTTCTCTGTTCGTCGCGGTCAATGGGAAAAGGCGCTTTTCAGCAATTTAGGTGTTTCTGCGTGCTGCGCCCGCCCAAAGAGTGCCCGGGTTAAATCGACAACTTAGGCATGTCGGGTGCCACTGTCTGCACCAGCACAGCAAGTTTTGAGCAAATATCTCCTTCCGTTCGGCCTCAATGGTAAGAAGCTTGTGCATCTTCTCTGTTCGTCGCGGTCAATGGGAAAAGGCGCTTATCTGCAATCTAGGTGTTTCTGCGTGCTTCGCCCGTCCAAAGAGTGCCCAGGTGAAAACGACAACGCAGGCATGTCGGGTGCCACTGTCTGCACCAGCACAGCAAGTTTTGAGCAAATATCTCCTTCCGTTCGGCCGCAATGGCAAGAAGCTTGTGCATCCTCTCTGTTCGTCTCGGTCAATGGGAAAAGGCGCTTATCTGCAATCTAGGTGTTTCTGCGTGCTGCGCCCGCCCAAAGAGTGCCCGGGTGAAAACGACAACGCAGGCATGTCGGGTGCCACTGTCTGCACCAGCACAGCAAGTTTTGAGCAAATATCTCCTTCCGTTCGGCCGCAATGGCAAGAAGCTTGTGCATCTTCTCTGTTCGTCGCGGTCAATGGGAAAAGGCGCTTATCTGCAATCTAGGTGTTTCTGCGTGCTGCACCCGCCCAAAGAGTGCCCGGGTGAAAACGACAACGCAGGCATGTCGGGTGCCACTGTCTGCACCAGCACAGCAAGTTTTGAGCAAATATCTCCTTCCGTTCGGCCGCAATGGCAAGAAGCTTGTGCATCTTCTCTGTTCGTCGCCGTCAATGGGAAAAGGCGCTTATCTGCAATCTAGGTGTTTCTGCGTGCTGCGCCCGCCCAAAGAGTGCCCGGGTGAAAACGACAACGCAGGCATGTCGGGTGCCACTGTCTGCACCAGCAAAGCAAGTTTTGAGCAAATATCTCCTTCCGTTCGGCCGCAATGGCAAGAAGCTTGTGCATCTTCTCTGTTCGTCGCGGTCAATGGGAAAAGGCGCTTTTCAGCAATTTAGGTGTTTCTGCGTGCTGCGCCCGCCCAAAGAGTGCCCGGGTTAAATCGACAACGTAGGCATGTCGGGTGCCACTGTCTGCACCAGCACAGCAAGTTTTGAGCAAATATCTCCTTCCGTTCGGCCTCAATGGCAAGAAGCTTGTGCATCTTCTATGTTCGTCGCGGTCAATGGGAAAAGGCGCTTATCTGCAATTTAGGTGTTTCTGCGTGCTGTGCCCGCCCAAAGAGTGCCCGGGTTAAATCGACAACGTAGGCATGTCGGGTGCCACTGTCTGCACCAGCACAGCAAGTTTTGAGCAAATATCTCCTTCCGTTCGGCCTCAATGGTAAGAAGCTTGTGCATCTTCTCTGTTCGTCGCGGTCAATGGGAAAAGGCGCTTATCTGCAATCTAGGTGTTTCTGCGTGCTGCGCCCGCCCAAAGAGTGCCCGGGTGAAAACGACAACGCAGGCATGTCGGGTGCCCCTGTCTGCACCAGCACAGCAAGTTTTGAGCAAATATCTCCTTCCATTAGGCCGCAATGGCAAGAAGCTTGTGCATCCTCTCTGTTCGTCGCGGTCAATGGGAAAAGGCGCTTATCTGCAATCTAGGTGTTTCTGCGTGCTGCGCCCGCCCAAAGAGTGCCCGGGTGAAAACGACAACGCAGGCATGTCGGGTGCCACTGTCTGCACCAGCACAGCAAGTTTTTAGCAAATATCTCCTTCCGTTCGGCCGCAATGGCAAGAAGCTTGTGCATCTTCTCTGTTCGTCGCTGTCAATGGGAAAAGGCGCTTATCTGCAATCTAGGTGTTTCTGCGTGCTGCGCCCGCCCAAAGAGTGCCCGGGTGAAAACGACAACGCAGGCATGTCGGGTGCCACTGTCTGCACCATTACAGCAAGTTTTGAGCAAATATCTCCTTCCGTTCTGCCGCAATGGCAAGAAGCTTGTGCATCCTCTCTGTTCGTCGCGGTCAATGGGAAAAGGCGCTTATCTGCAATCTAGGTGTTTCTGCGTGCTGCGCCCGCCCAAAGAGTGCCCGGGTGAAAACGACAACGCAGGCATGTCGGGTGCCACTGTCTGCACCAGCACAGCAAGTTTTGAGCAAATATCTCCTTCCGCTCGGCCGCAATGGCAAGAAGCTTGTGCATCTTCTCTGTTCGTCGCGGTCAATGGGAAAAGGCGCTTATCTGCAATCTAGGTGTTTCTGCGTGCTGCGCCCGCCCAAAGAGTGCCCGGGTGAAAACGACAACGCAGGCATGTCGGGTGCCACTGTCTGCACCAGCACAGCAAGTTTTGAGCAAATATCTCCTTCCGTTCGGCCGCAATGGCAAGAAGCTTGTGCATCTTCTCTGTTCGTCGCGGTCAATGGGAAAAGGCGCTTATCTGCAATCTAGGTGTTTCTGCGTGCTTCGCCCGCCCAAAGAGTGCCCAGGTGAAAACGACAACGCAGGCATGTCGGGTGCCACTGTCTGCACCAGCACAGCAAGTTTTGAGCAAATATCTCCTTCCGTTCGGCCGCAATGGCAAGAAGCTTGTGCATCCTCTCTGTTCGTCGCGGTCAATGGGAAAAGGCGCTTATCTGCAATCTAGGTGTTTCTGCGTGCTGCGCCCGCCCAAAGAGTGCCCGGGTGAAAACGACAACGCAGGCATGTCGGGTGCCACTGTCTGCACCAGCACAGCAAGTTTTGAGCAAATATCTCCTTCCGTTCGGCCGCAATGGCAAGAAGCTTGTGCATCTTCTCTGTTCGTCGCGGTCAATGGGAAAAGGCGCTTATCTGCAATCTAGGTGTTTCTGCGTGCTGCACCCGCCCAAAGAGTGCCCGGGTGAAAACGACAACGCAGGCATGTCGGGTGCCACTGTCTGCACCAGCACAGCAAGTTTTGAGCAAATATCTCCTTCCGTTCGGCCGCAATGGCAAGAAGCTTGTGCATCTTCTCTGTTCGTCGCCGTCAATGGGAAAAGGCGCTTATCTGCAATCTAGGTGTTTCTGCGTGCTGCGCCCGCCCAAAGAGTTCCCGGGTGAAAACGACAACGCAGGCATGTCGGGTGCCACTGTCTGCACCAGCAAAGCAAGTTTTGAGCAAATATCTCCTTCCGTTCGGCCGCAATGGCAAGAAGCTTGTGCATCTTCTCTGTTCGTCGCGGTCAATGGGAAAAGGCGCTTATCTGCAATCTAGGTGTTTCTGCGTGCTTCGCCCGCCCAAAGAGTGCCCAGGTGAAAACGACAACGCAGGCATGTCGGGTGCCACTGTCTGCACCAGCACAGCAAGTTTTGAGCAAATATCTCCTTCCGTTCGGCCGCAATGGCAAGAAGCTTGTGCATCTTCTCTGTTCGTCGCGGTCAATGGGAAAAGGCGCTTATCTGCAATCTAGGTGTTTCTGCGTGCTTCGCCCGCCCAAAGAGTGCCAAGGTGAAAACGACAACGCAGGCATGTCGGGTGCCACTGTCTGCACCAGCACAGCAAGTTTTGAGCAAATATCTCCTTCCATTCGGCCGCAATGGCAAGAAGCTTGTGCATCCTCTCTGTTCGTCGCGGTCAATGGGAAAAGGCGCTTATCTGCAATCTAGGTGTTTCTGCGTGCTGCGCCCGCCCAAAGAGTGCCCGGGTGAAAACGACAACGCAGGCATGTCCGGTGCCACTGTCTGCACCAGCACAGCAAGTTTTGAGCAAATATCTCCTTCCGTTCGGCCGCAATGGCAAGAAGCTTGTGCATCTTCTCTGTTCGTCGCGGTCAATGGGAAAAGGCGCTTATCTGCAATCTAGGTGTTTCTGCGTGCTGCGCCCGCCCAAAGAGTGCCCGGGTGAAAACGACAACGCAGGCATGTCGGGTGCCACTGTCTGCACCAGCACAGCAAGTTTTGAGCAAATATCTCCTTCCGTTCGGCCGCAATGGCAAGAAGCTTGTGCATCTTCTCTGTTCGTCGCGGTCAATGGGAAAGGGCGCTTATCTGCAATATAGGTGTTTCTGCGTGCTGCACCCGCCCAAAGAGTGCCCGGGTGAAAACGACAACGCAGGCATGTCGGGTGCCACTGTCTGCACCAGCACAGCAAGTTTTGAGCAAATATCTCCTTCCGTTCGGCCGCAATGGCAAGAAGCTTGTGCATCTTCTCTGTTCGTCGCGGTCAATGGGAAAAGGCGCTTATCTGCAATCTAGGTGTTTCTGCGTGCTGCGCCCGCCCAAAAAGTGCCCGGGTGAAAACGACAAATCAGGCATGTCGGGTGCCACTGTCTGCACCAGCACAGCAAGTTTTGAGCAAATATCTCCTTCCGTTCGGCCGCAATGGCAAGAAGCTTGTGCATCTTCTCTGTTCATCGCGGTCAATGGGAAAAGGCGCTTATCTGCAATCTAGGTGTTTCTGCGTGCTGCGCCCGCCCAAAGAGTGCCCGGGTGAAAACGACAACGCAGGCATGTCGGGTGCCACTGTCTGCACCAGCACAGCTAGTTTTGAGCAAATATCTCCTTCCGTTCGGCCGCAATGGCAAGAAGCTTGTGCATCCTCTCTGTTCGTCGCGGTCAATGGGAAAAGGCGCTTATCTGCAATCTAGGTGTTTCTGCGTGCTGCACCCGCCCAAAGAGTGCCCGGGTGAAAACGACAACTTAGGCATGTCGGGTGCCACTGTCTGCACCAGCACAGCAAGTTTTGAGCAAATATCTCCTTCCGTTCGGCCGCAATGGCAAGAAGCTTGTGCATCTTCTCTGTTCGTCGCGGTCAATGGGAAAAGGCGCTTATCTGCAATCTAGGTGTTTCTGCGTGCTGCGCCCGCCCAAAGAGTGCCCGGGTGAAAACGACAACGCAGGCATGTCGGGTGCCACTGTCTGCACCAGCACAGCAAGTTTTGAGCAAATATCTCCTTCCGTTCGGCCGCAATGGCAAGAAGCTTGTGCATCCTCTCTGTTCGTCGCGGTCAATGGGAAAAGGCGCTTATCTGCAATCTAGGTGTTTCTGCGTGCTGCGCCCGCCCAAAGAGTGCCCGGGTGAAAACGACAACGCAGGCATGTCGGGTGCCACTGTCTGCACCAGCACAGCAAGTTTTGAGCAAATATCTCCTTCCGTTCGGCCGCAATGGTAAGAAGCTTGTGCATCCTCTCTGTTCGTCGCGGTCAATGGGAAAAGGCGCTTATCTGCAATCTAGGTGTTTCTGCGTGCTGCGCCTGCCCAAAGAGTGACCGGGTGAAAACGACAACGCAGGCATGTCGGGTGCCACTGTCTGCACCAGCACAGCAAGTTATGAGCAAATATCTCCTTCCATTCGGCCGCAATGGCAAGAAGCTTGTGCATCCTCTCTGTTCGTCGCGGTCAATGGGAAAAGGCGCTTATCTGCAATCTAGGTGTTTCTGCGTGCTGTGCCCGCCCAAAAAGTGCCCGGGTGAAAACGACAACGCAGGCATGTCGGGTGCCACTGTCTGCACCAGCACAGCAAGTTTTGAGCAAATATCTCCTTCCGTTCGGCCGCAATGGCAAGAAGCTTGTGCATCCTCTCTGTTCGTCGCGGTCAATGGGAAAAGGCGCTTATCTGCAATCTAGGTGTTTCTGCGTGCTGCACCCGCCCAAAGAGTGCCCGGGTGAAAACGACAACGCAGGCATGTCGGGTGCCACTGTCTGCACCAGCACAGCAAGTTTTGAGCAAATATCTCCTTCCGTTCGGCCGCAATGGCAAGAAGCTTGTGCATCCTCTCTGTTCGTCGCGGTCAATGGGAAAAGGCGCTTATCTGCAATCTAGGTGTTTCTGCGTGCTGCGCCCGCCCAAAGAGTGCCCGGGTGAAAACGACAACGCAGGCATGTCGGGTGCCACTGTCTGCACCAGCACAGCAAGTTTTGAGCAAATATCTCCTTCCGTTCGGCCGCAATGGCAAGAAGCTTGTGCATCTTCTCTGTTCGTCGCGGTCAATGGGAAAAGGCGCTTTTCTGCAATCTAGGTGTTTCTGCGTGCTGCGCCCGCCCAAAGAGTGCCCGGGTGAAAACGACAACGCAGGCATGTCGGGTGCCCCTGTCTGCACCAGCACAGCAAGTTTTGAGCAAATATCTCCTTCCGTTCGGCCGCAATGGCAAGAAGCTTGTGCATCTTCTCTGTTCGTCGCGGTCAATGGGAAAAGGCGCTTATCTGCAATCTAGGTGTTTCTGCGTGCTGCGCCCGCCCAAAGAGTGCCCGGGTGAAAACGACAACGCAGGCATGTCGGGTGCCACTGTCTGCACCAGCACAGCAAGTTTTGAGCAAATATCTCCTTCCGTTCGGCCGCAATGGCAAGAAGCTTGTGCATCCTCTCTGTTCGTCGCGGTCAATGGGAAAAGGCGCTTATCTGCAATCTAGGTGTTTCTGCGTGCTGCGCCCGCCCAAAGAGTGCCCGGGTGAAAACGACAACGCAGGCATGTCGGGTGCCACTGTCTGCACCAGCACAGCAAGTTTTGAGCAAATATCTCCTTCCGTTCGGCCGCAATGGCAAGAAGCTTGTGCATCTTCTCTGTTCGTCGCGGTCAATGGGAAAAGGCGCTTATCTGCAATCTAGGTGTTTCTGCGTGCTGCACCCGCCCAAAGAGTGCCCGTGTGAAAACGACAACGCAGGCATGTCGGGTGCCACTGTCTGCACCAGCACAGCAAGTTTTGAGCAAATATCTCCTTTCGTTCGGCCGCAATGGCAAGAAGCTTGTGCATCTTCTCTGTTCGTCGCGGTCAATGGGAAAAGGCGCATATCTGCAATCTAGGTGTTTCTGCATGCTGCACCCGCCCAAACAGTGCCCGGGTGAAAACGACAACGCAGGCATGTCGGGTGCCACTGTCTGCACCAGCACAGCAAGTTTTTAGCAAATATCTCCTTCCGTTCGGCCGCAATGGCAAGAAGCTTGTGCATCTTCTCTGTTCGTCGCTGTCAATGGGAAAAGGCGCTTATCTGCAATCTAGGTGTTTCTGCGTGCTGCGCCCGCCCAAAGAGTGCCCGGGTGAAAACGACAACGCAGGCATGTCGGGTGCCACTGTCTGCACCAGCACAGCAAGTTTTGAACAAATATCTCCTTCCGTTCGGCCGCAATGGCAAGAAGCTTGTGCATCTTCTATGTTCGTTGCGGTCAATGGGAAAAGGCGCTTATCTGCAATCTAGGTGTTTCTGCGTGCTGCGCCCGCCAAAAGAGTGCCCGGGTTAAATCGACAACGCAGGCATGTCGGGTGCCACTGTCTGCACCAGCACAGCAAGTTTTGAGCAAATATCTCCTTCCGTTCGGCCTCAAAGGTAAGAAGCTTGTGCATCTTCTCTGTTCGTCGCTGTCAATGGGAAAAGGCGCTTATCTGCAATCTAGGTGTTTCTGCGTGCTGCGCCCGCCCAAAGAGTGCCCGGGTGAAAACGACAACGCAGGCATGTCGGGTGCCACTGTCTGCACCAGCACAGCAAGTTTTGAGCAAATATCTCCTTCCGTTCGGCCGCAATGGCAAGAAGCTTGTGCATCTTCTATGTTCGTTGCGGTCAATGGGAAAAGGCGCTTATCTGCAATCTAGGTGTTTCTGCGTGCTGCGCCCGCCCAAAGAGTGCCCGGGTTAAATCGACAACGCAGGCATGTCGGGTGCCACTGTCTGCACCAGCACAGCAAGTTTTGAGCAAATATCTCCTTCCGTTCGGCCTCAAAGGTAAGAAGCTTGTGCATCTTCTCTGTTCGTCGCGGTCAATGGGAAAAGGCGCTTATCTGCAATCTAGGTGTTTCTGCGTGCTGCGCCCGCCCAAAGAGTGCCCGGGTGAAAACGACAACGCAGGCATGTCGGGTGCCACTGTCTGCACCATTACAGCAAGTTTTGAGCAAATATCTCCTTCCGTTCTGCCGCAATGGCAAGAAGCTTGTGCATCTCTGTTCGTCGCGGTCAATGGGAAAAGGCGCTTATCTGCAATCTAGGTGTTTCTGCGTGCTGCGCCCGCCAAAAGAGTGCCCGGGTGAAAACGACAACGCAGGCATGTCGGGTGCCACTGTCTGCACCAGCACAGCAAGTTTTGAGCAAATATCTCCTTCCGTTCGGCCGCAATGGCAAGAAGCTTGTGCATCCTCTCTGTTCGTCGCGGTCAATGGGAAAAGGCGCTTATCTGCAATCTAGGTGTTTCTGCGTGCTGCGCCCGCCCAAAGAGTGCCCGGGTGAAAACGACAACGCAGGCATGTCGGGTGCCACTGTCTGCACCATTACAGCAAGTTTTGAGCAAATATCTCCTTCCGTTCTGCCGCAATGGCAAGAAGCTTGTGCATCTCTGTTCGTCGCGGTCAATGGGAAAAGGCGCTTATCTGCAATCTAGGTGTTTCTGCGTGCTGCGCCCGCCAAAAGAGTGCCCGGGTGAAAACGACAACGCAGGCATGTCGGGTGCCACTGTCTGCACCAGCACAGCAAGTTTTGAGCAAATATCTCCTTCCGTTCGGCCGCAATGGCAAGAAGCTTGTGCATCTTCTCTGTTCGTCGCGGTCAATGGGAAAAGGCGCTTATCTGCAATCTAGGTGTTTCTGCGTGCTGCGCCCGCCCAAAGAGTGCCCGGGTGAAAACGACAACGCAGGCATGTCGGGTGCCACTGTCTGCACCAGCACAGCAAGTTTTGAGCAAATATCTCCTTCCGTTCGGCCGCAATGGCAAGAAGCTTGTGCATCTTCTCTGTTCGTCGCGGTCAATGGGAAAGGGCGCTTATCTGCAATCTAGGTGTTTCTGCGTGCTGCACCCGCCCAAAGAGTGCCCGGGTGAAAACGACAACGCAGGCATGTCGGGTGCCACTGTCTGCACCAGCACAGCAAGTTTTGAGCAAATATCTCCTTCCGTTCGGCCGCAATGGCAAGAAGCTTGTGCATCTTCTCTGTTCGTCGCGGTCAATGGGAAAAGGCGCTTATCTGCAATCTAGGTGTTTCTGCGTGCTGCGCCCGCCCAAAAAGTGCCCGGGTGAAAACGACAAATCAGGCATGTCGGGTGCCACTGTCTGCACCAGCACAGCAAGTTTTGAGCAAATATCTCCTTCCGTTCGGCCGCAATGGCAAGAAGCTTGTGCATCTTCTCTGTTCGTCGCGGTCAATGGGAAAAGGCGCTTATCTGCAATCTAGGTGTTTCTGCGTGCTGCGCCCGCCCAAAGAGTGCCCGGGTGAAAACGACAACGCAGGCATGTCGGGTGCCACTGTCTGCACCAGCACAGCAAGTTTTGAGCAAATATCTCCTTCCGTTCGGCCGCAATGGCAAGAAGCTTGTGCATCTTCTCTGTTCGTCGCGGTCAATGGGAAAGGGCGCTTATCTGCAATCTAGGTGTTTCTGCGTGCTGCACCCGCCCAAAGAGTGCCCGGGTGAAAACGACAACGCAGGCATGTCGGGTGCCACTGTCTGCACCAGCACAGCAAGTTTTGAGCAAATATCTCCTTCCGTTCGGCCGCAATGGCAAGAAGCTTGTGCATCTTCTCTGTTCGTCGCGGTCAATGGGAAAAGGCGCTTATCTGCAATCTAGGTGTTTCTGCGTGCTGCGCCCGCCCAAAGAGTGCCCGGGTGAAAACGACAACGCAGGCATGTCGGGTGCCACTGTCTGCACCAGCACAGCTAGTTTTGAGCTAATATCTCCTTCCGTTCGGCCGCAATGGCAAGAAGCTTGTGCATCCTCTCTGTTCGTCGCGGTCAATGGGAAAAGGCGCTTATCTGCAATCTAGGTGTTTCTGCGTGCTGCACCCGCCCAAAGAGTGCCCGGGTGAAAACGACAACTTAGGCATGTCGGGTGCCACTGTCTGCACCAGCACAGCAAGTTTTGAGCAAATATCTCCTTCCGTTCGGCCGCAATGGCAAGAAGCTTGTGCATCTTCTCTGTTCGTCGCGGTCAATGGGAAAAGGCGCTTATCTGCAATCTAGGTGTTTCTGCGTGCTGCGCCCGCCCAAAGAGTGCCCGGGTGAAAACGACAACGCAGGCATGTCGGGTGCCACTGTCTGCACCAGCACAGCAAGTTTTGAGCAAATATCTCCTTCCGTTCGGCCGCAATGGCAAGAAGCTTGTGCATCCTCTCTGTTCGTCGCGGTCAATGGGAAAAGGCGCTTATCTGCAATCTAGGTGTTTCTGCGTGCTGCGCCCGCCCAAAGAGTGCCCGGGTGAAAACGACAACGCAGGCATGTCGGGTGCCACTGTCTGCACCAGCACAGCAAGTTTTGAGCAAATATCTCCTTCCGTTCGGCCGCAATGGTAAGAAGCTTGTGCATCCTCTCTGTTCGTCGCGGTCAATGGGAAAAGGCGCTTATCTGCAATCTAGGTGTTTCTGCGTGCTGCGCCTGCCCAAAGAGTGCCCGGGTGAAAACGACAACGCAGGCATGTCGGGTGCCACTGTCTGCACCAGCACAGCAAGTTTTGAGCAAATATCTCCTTCCATTCGGCCGCAATGGCAAGAAGCTTGTGCATCCTCTCTGTTCGTCGCGGTCAATGGGAAAAGGCGCTTATCTGCAATCTAGGTGTTTCTGCGTGCTGTGCCCGCCCAAAAAGTGCCCGGGTGAAAACGACAACGCAGGCATGTCGGGTGCCACTGTCTGCACCAGCACAGCAAGTTTTGAGCAAATATCTCCTTCCGTTCGGCCGCAATGGCAAGAAGCTTGTGCATCCTCTCTGTTCGTCGCGGTCAATGGGAAAAGGCGCTTATCTGCAATCTAGGTGTTTCTGCGTGCTGCACCCGCCCAAAGAGTGCCCGGGTGAAAACGACAACGCAGGCATGTCGGGTGCCACTGTCTGCACCAGCACAGCAAGTTTTGAGCAAATATCTCCTTCCGTTCGGCCGCAATGGCAAGAAGCTTGTGCATCCTCTCTGTTCGTCGCGGTCAATGGGAAAAGGCGCTTATCTGCAATCTAGGTGTTTCTGCGTGCTGCGCCCGCCCAAAGAGTGCCCGGGTGAAAACGACAACGCAGGCATGTCGGGTGCCACTGTCTGCACCAGCACAGCAAGTTTTGAGCAAATATCTCCTTCCGTTCGGCCGCAATGGCAAGAAGCTTGTGCATCCTCTCTGTTCGTCGCGGTCAATGGGAAAAGGCGCTTATCTGCAATCTAGGTGTTTCTGCGTGCTGCGCCCGCCCAAAGAGTGCCCGGGTGAAAACGACAACGCAGGCATGTCGGGTGCCACTGTCTGCACCAGCACAGCAAGTTTTGAGCAAATATCTCCTTCCGTTCGGCCGCAATGGTAAGAAGCTTGTGCATCCTCTCTGTTCGTCGCGGTCAATGGGAAAAGGCGCTTATCTGCAATCTAGGTGTTTCTGCGTGCTGCGCCTGCCCAAAGAGTGCCCGGGTGAAAACGACAACGCAGGCATGTCGGGTGCCACTGTCTGCACCAGCACAGCAAGTTATGAGCAAATATCTCCTTCCATTCGGCCGCAATGGCAAGAAGCTTGTGCATCCTCTCTGTTCGTCGCGGTCAATGGGAAAAGGCGCTTATCTGCAATCTAGGTGTTTCTGCGTGCTGTGCCCGCCCAAAAAGTGCCCGGGTGAAAACGACAACGCAGGCATGTCGGGTGTCACTGTCTGCACCAGCACAGCAAGTTTTGAGCAAATATCTCCTTCCGTTCGGCCGCAATGGCAAGAAGCTTGTGCATCCTCTCTGTTCGTCGCGGTCAATGGGAAAAGGCGCTTATCTGCAATCTAGGTGTTTCTGCGTGCTGCACCCGCCCAAAGAGTGCCCGGGTGAAAACGACAACGCAGGCATGTCGGGTGCCACTGTCTGCACCAGCACAGCAAGTTTTGAGCAAATATCTCCTTCCGTTCGGCCGCAATGGCAAGAAGCTTGTGCATCTTCTCTGTTCGTCGCGGTCAATGGGAAAAGGCGCTTATCTGCAATCTAGGTGTTTCTGCGTGCTGCACCCGCCCAAAGAGTGCCCGTGTGAAAACGACAACGCAGGCATGTCGGGTGCCACTGTCTGCACCAGCACAGCAAGTTTTGAGCAAATATCTCCTTTCGTTCGGCCGCAATGGCAAGAAGCTTGTGCATCTTCTCTGTTCGTCGCGGTCAATGGGAAAAGGCGCATATCTGCAATCTAGGTGTTTCTGCATGCTGCACCCGCCCAAACAGTGCCCGGGTGAAAACGACAACGCAGGCATGTCGGGTGCCACTGTCTGCACCAGCACAGCAAGTTTTTAGCAAATATCTCCTTCCGTTCGGCCGCAATGGCAAGAAGCTTGTGCATCTTCTCTGTTCGTCGCTGTCAATGGGAAAAGGCGCTTATCTGCAATCTAGGTGTTTCTGCGTGCTGCGCCCGCCCAAAGAGTGCCCGGGTGAAAACGACAACGCAGGCATGTCGGGTGCCACTGTCTGCACCAGCACAGCAAGTTTTGAACAAATATCTCCTTCCGTTCGGCCGCAATGGCAAGAAGCTTGTGCATCTTCTATGTTCGTTGCGGTCAATGGGAAAAGGCGCTTATCTGCAATCTAGGTGTTTCTGCGTGCTGCGCCCGCCCAAAGAGTGCCCGGGTTAAATCGACAACGCAGGCATGTCGGGTGCCACTGTCTGCACCAGCACAGCAAGTTTTGAGCAAATATCTCCTTCCGTTCGGCCTCAAAGGTAAGAAGCTTGTGCATCTTCTCTGTTCGTCGCTGTCAATGGGAAAAGGCGCTTATCTGCAATCTAGGTGTTTCTGCGTGCTGCGCCCGCCCAAAGAGTGCCCGGGTGAAAACGACAACGCAGGCATGTCGGGTGCCACTGTCTGCACCAGCACAGCAAGTTTTGAGCAAATATCTCCTTCCGTTCGGCCGCAATGGCAAGAAGCTTGTGCATCTTCTATGTTCGTTGCGGTCAATGGGAAAAGGCGCTTATCTGCAATCTAGGTGTTTCTGCGTGCTGCGCCCGCCCAAAGAGTGCCCGGGTTAAATCGACAACGCAGGCATGTCGGGTGCCACTGTCTGCACCAGCACAGCAAGTTTTGAGCAAATATCTCCTTCCGTTCGGCCTCAAAGGTAAGAAGCTTGTGCATCTTCTCTGTTCGTCGCGGTCAATGGGAAAAGGCGCTTATCTGCAATCTAGGTGTTTCTGCGAGCTTCGCCCGCCCAAAGAGTGCCCAGGTGAAAACGACAACGCAGGCATGTCGGGTGCCACTGTCTGCACCAGCACAGCAAGTTTTGAGCAAATATCTCCTTCTGTTCGGCCGCAATGGCAAGAAGCTTGTGCATCCTCTCTGTTCGTCGCGGTCAATGGGAAAAGGCGCTTATCTGCAATCTAGGTGTTTCTGCGTGCTGCGCCCGCCCAAAGAGTGCCCGGGTGAAAACGACAACGCAGGCATGTCGGGTGCCACTGTCTGCACCATTACAGCAAGTTTTGAGCAAATATCTCCTTCCGTTCTGCCGCAATGGCAAGAAGCTTGTGCATCTCTGTTCGTCGCGGTCAATGGGAAAAGGCGCTTATCTGCAATCTAGGTGTTTCTGCGTGCTGCGCCCGCCAAAAGAGTGCCCGGGTGAAAACGACAACGCAGGCATGTCGGGTGCCACTGTCTGCACCAGCACAGCAAGTTTTGAGCAAATATCTCCTTCCGTTCGGCCGCAATGGCAAGAAGCTTGTGCATCTTCTCTGTTCGTCGCGGTCAATGGGAAAAGGCGCTTATCTGCAATCTAGGTGTTTCTGCGTGCTGCGCCCGCCCAAAGAGTGCCCGGGTGAAAACGACAACGCAGGCATGTCGGGTGCCACTGTCTGCACCAGCACAGCAAGTTTTGAGCAAATATCTCCTTCCGTTCGGCCGCAATGGCAAGAAGCTTGTGCATCTTCTCTGTTCGTCGCGGTCAATGGGAAAGGGCGCTTATCTGCAATCTAGGTGTTTCTGCGTGCTGCACCCGCCCAAAGAGTGCCCGGGTGAAAACGACAACGCAGGCATGTCGGGTGCCACTGTCTGCACCAGCACAGCAAGTTTTGAGCAAATATCTCCTTCCGTTCGGCCGCAATGGCAAGAAGCTTGTGCATCTTCTCTGTTCGTCGCGGTCAATAGGAAAAGGCGCTTATCTGCAATCTAGGTGTTTCTGCGTGCTGCGCCCGCCCAAAAAGTGCCCGGGTGAAAACGACAAATCAGGCATGTCGGGTGCCACTGTCTGCACCAGCACAGCAAGTTTTGAGCAAATATCTCCTTCCGTTCGGCCGCAATGGCAAGAAGCTTGTGCATCTTCTCTGTTCGTCGCGGTCAATGGGAAAAGGCGCTTATCTGCAATCTAGGTGTTTCTGCGTGCTGCGCCCGCCCAAAGAGTGCCCGGGTGAAAACGACAACGCAGGCATGTCGGGTGCCACTGTCTGCACCAGCACAGCTAGTTTTGAGCTAATATCTCCTTCCGTTCGGCCGCAATGGCAAGAAGCTTGTGCATCCTCTCTGTTCGTCGCGGTCAATGGGAAAAGGCGCTTATCTGCAATCTAGGTGTTTCTGCGTGCTGCACCCGCCCAAAGAGTGCCCGGGTGAAAACGACAACTTAGGCATGTCGGGTGCCACTGTCTGCACCAGCACAGCAAGTTTTGAGCAAATATCTCCTTCCGTTCGGCCGCAATGGCAAGAAGCTTGTGCATCTTCTCTGTTCGTCGCGGTCAATGGGAAAAGGCGCTTATCTGCAATCTAGGTGTTTCTGCGTGCTGCGCCCGCCCAAAGAGTGCCCGGGTGAAAACGACAACGCAGGCATGTCGGGTGCCACTGTCTGCACCAGCACAGCAAGTTTTGAGCAAATATCTCCTTCCGTTCGGCCGCAATGGCAAGAAGCTTGTGCATCCTCTCTGTTCGTCGCGGTCAATGGGAAAAGGCGCTTATCTGCAATCTAGGTGTTTCTGCGTGCTGCGCCCGCCCAAAGAGTGCCCGGGTGAAAACGACAACGCAGGCATGTCGGGTGCCACTGTCTGCACCAGCACAGCAAGTTTTGAGCAAATATCTCCTTCCGTTCGGCCGCAATGGTAAGAAGCTTGTGCATCCTCTCTGTTCGTCGCGGTCAATGGGAAAAGGCGCTTATCTGCAATCTAGGTGTTTCTGCGTGCTGCGCCTGCCCAAAGAGTGCCCGGGTGAAAACGACAACGCAGGCATGTCGGGTGCCACTGTCTGCACCAGCACAGCAAGTTATGAGCAAATATCTCCTTCCATTCGGCCGCAATGGCAAGAAGCTTGTGCATCCTCTCTGTTCGTCGCGGTCAATGGGAAAAGGCGCTTATCTGCAATCTAGGTGTTTCTGCGTGCTGTGCCCGCCCAAAAAGTGCCCGGGTGAAAACGACAACGCAGGCATGTCGGGTGCCACTGTCTGCACCAGCACAGCAAGTTTTGAGCAAATATCTGCTTCCGTTCGGCCGCAATGGCAAGAAGCTTGTGCATCCTCTCTGTTCGTCGCGGTCAATGGGAAAAGGCGCTTATCTGCAATCTAGGTGTTTCTGCGTGCTGCGCCCGCCCAAAGAGTGCCCGGGTGAAAACGACAACGCAGGCATGTCGGGTGCCACTGTCTGCACCAGCACAGCAAGTTTTGAGCAAATATCTCCTTCCGTTCGGCCGCAATGGCAAGAAGCTTGTGCATCTTCTCTGTTCGTCGCGGTCAATGGGAAAAGGCGCTTATCTGCAATCTAGGTGTTTCTGCGTGCTGCGCCCGCCCAAAGAGTGCCCGGGTGAAAACGACAACGCAGGCATGTCGGGTGCCACTGTCTGCACAAGCACAGCAAGTTTTGAGCAAATATCTCCTTCCGTTCGGCCGCAATGGCAAGAAGCTTGTGCATCTTCTCTGTTCGTCGCTGTCAATGGGAAAAGGCGCTTATCTGCAATCTAGGTGTTTCTGCGTGCTGCGCCCGCCCAAAGAGTGCCCGGGTTAAATCGACAACGCAGGCATGTCGGGTGCCACTGTCTGCACCAGCACAGCAAGTTTTGAGCAAATATCTCCTTCCGTTCGGCCGCAATGGCAAGAAGCTTGTGCATCTTCTCTGTTCGTCGCGGTCAATGGGAAAAGGCGCTTATCTGCAATCTAGGTGTTTCTGCGAGCTTCGCCCGCCCAAAGAGTGCCCAGGTGAAAACGACAACGCAGGCATGTCGGGTGCCACTGTCTGCACCAGCACAGCAAGTTTTGAGCAAATATCTCCTTCTGTTCGGCCGCAATGGCAAGAAGCTTGTGCATCCTCTCTGTTCGTCGCGGTCAATGGGAAAAGGCGCTTATCTGCAATCTAGGTGTTTCTGCGTGCTGCGCCCGCCCAAAGAGTGCCCGGGTGAAAACGACAACGCAGGCATGTCGGGTGCCACTGTCTGCACCAGCACAGCAAGTTTTGAGCAAATATCTCCTTCCGTTCGGCCGCAATGGCAAGAAGCTTGTGCATCTTCTCTGTTCGTCGCGGTCAATGGGAAAAGGCGCTTATCTGCAATCTAGGTGTTTCTGCGTGCTGCACCCGCCCAAAGAGTGCCCGGGTGAAAACGACAACGCAGGCATGTCGGGTGCCACTGTCTGCACCAGCACAGCAAGTTTTGAGCAAATATCTCCTTCCGTTCGGCCGCAATGGCAAGAAGCTTGTGCATCTTCTCTGTTCGTCGCCGTCAATGGGAAAAGGCGCTTATCTGCAATCTAGGTGTTTCTGCGTGCTGCGCCCGCCCAAAGAGTGCCCGGGTGAAAACGACAAAGCAGGCATGTCGGGTGCCACTGTCTGCACCAGCAAAGCAAGTTTTGAGCAAATATCTCCTTCCGTTCGGCCGCAATGGCAAGAAGCTTGTGCATCTTCTCTGTTCGTCGCGGTCAATGGGAAAAGGCGCTTATCTGCAATCTAGGTGTTTCTGCGTGCTTCGCCCGCCCAAAGAGTGCCCAGGTGAAAACGACAACGCAGGCATGTCGGGTGCCACTGTCTGCACCAGCACAGCAAGTTTTGAGCAAATATCTCCTTCCGTTCGGCCGCAATGGCAAGAAGCTTGTGCATCTTCTCTGTTCGTCGCGGTCAATGGGAAAAGGCACTTATCTGCAATCTAGGTGTTTCTGCGTGCTTCGCCCGCCCAAAGAGTGCCAAGGTGAAAACGACAACGCAGGCATGTCGGGTGCCACTGTCTGCACCAGCACAGCAAGTTTTGAGCAAATATCTCCTTCCATTCGGCCGCAATGGCAAGAAGCTTGTGCATCCTCTCTGTTCGTCGCGGTCAATGGGAAAAGGCGCTTATCTGCAATCTAGGTGTTTCTGCGTGCTGCGCCCGCCCAAAGAGTGCCCGGGTGAAAACGACAACGCAGGCATGTCCGGTGCCACTGTCTGCACCAGCACAGCAAGTTTTGAGCAAATATCTCCTTCCGTTCGGCCGCAATGGCAAGAAGCTTGTGCATCTTCTCTGTTCGTCGCGGTCAATGGGAAAAGGCGCTTATCTGCAATCTAGGTGTTTCTGCGTGCTGCACCCGCCCAAAGAGTGCCCGGGTGAAAACGACAACGCAGGCATGTCGGGTGCCACTGTCTGCACCAGCACAGAAAGTTTTGAGCAAATATCTCCTTCCGTTCGGCCGCAATGGCAAGAAGCTTGTGCATCTTCTCTGTTCGTCGCGGTCAATGGGAAAAGGCGCTTATCTGCAATCTAGGTGTTTCTGCGTGCTGCGCCCGCCCAAAGAGTGCCCGGGTGAAAACGACAACGCAGGCATGTCGGGTGCTACTGTCTGCACCAGCACAGCAAGTTTTGAGCAAATATCTCCTTCCGTTCGGCCGCAATGGCAAGAAGCTTGTGCATCTTCTCTGTTCGTCGCGGTCAATGGGAAAAGGCGCTTATCTGCAATCTAGGTGTTTCTGCGTGCTTCGCCCGCCCAAAGAGTGCCCAGGTGAAAACGACAACGCAGGCATGTCGGGTGCCACTGTCTGCACCAGCACAGCAAGTTTTGAGCAAATATCTCCTTCCGTTCGGCCGCAATGGCAAGAAGCTTGTGCATCTTCTCTGTTCGTCGCGGTCAATGGGAAAAGGCGCTTATCTGCAATCTAGGTGTTTCTGCGTGCTGCGCCCGCCCAAAGAGTGCCCGGGTCAAAACGACAACGCAGGCATGTCGGGTGCCACTGTCTGCACCAGCACAGCAAGTTTTGAGCAAATATCTCCTTCCTTTCGGCCGCAATGGCAAGAAGCTTGTGCATCTTCTATGTTCGTCGCGGTCAATGGGAAAAGGCGCTTATCTGCAATCTAGGTGTTTCTGCGTGCTGCGCCCGCCCAAAGAGTGCCCGGGTTAAAGCGACAACGCAGGCATGTCGGGTGCCACTGTCTGCACCAGCACAGCAAGTTTTGAGCAAATATCTCCTTCCGTTCGGCCGCAATGGCAAGAAGCTTGTGCATCTTCTCTGTTCGTCGCGGTCAATGGGAAAAGGCGCTTATCTGCAATCTAGGTGTTTCTGCGTGCTGCGCCCGCCCAAAGAGTGCCCGGGTCAAAACGACAACGCAGGCATGTCGGGTGCCACTGTCTGCACCAGCACAGCAAGTTTTGAGCAAATATCTCCTTCCTTTCGGCCGCAATGGCAAGAAGCTTGTGCATCTTCTATGTTCGTCGCGGTCAATGGGAAAAGGCGCTTATCTGCAATCTAGGTGTTTCTGCGTGCTGCGCCCGCCCAAAGAGTGCCCGGGTTAAAGCGACAACGCAGGCATGTCGGGTGCCACTGTCTGCACCAGCAGAGCAAGTTTTGAGCAAATATCTCCTTCCGTTCGGCCGCAATGGCAAGAAGCTTGTGCATCTTCTCTGTTCGTCGCGGTCAATGGGAAAAGGCGCTTATCTGCAATCTAGGTGTTTCTGCGTGCTGCGCCCGCCCAAAGAGTTCCCGGGTGAAAACGACAACGCAGGCATGTCGGGTGCCACTGTCTGCACCAGCAAAGCAAGTTTTGAGCAAATATCTCCTTCCGTTCGGCCGCAATGGCAAGAAGCTTGTGCATCTTCTCTGTTCGTCGCGGTCAATGGGAAAAGGCGCTTATCTGCAATCTAGGTGTTTCTGCGTGCTTCGCCCGCCCAAAGAGTGCCCAGGTGAAAACGACAACGCAGGCATGTCGGGTGCCACTGTCTGCACCAGCACAGCAAGTTTTGAGCAAATATCTCCTTCCGTTCGGCCGCAATGGCAAGAAGCTTGTGCATCTTCTCTGTTCGTCGCGGTCAATGGGAAAAGGCGCTTATCTGCAATCTAGGTGTTTCTGCGTGCTTCGCCCGCCCAAAGAGTGCCAAGGTGAAAACGACAACGCAGGCATGTCGGGTGCCACTGTCTGCACCAGCACAGCAAGTTTTGAGCAAATATCTCCTTCCATTCAGCCGCAATGGCAAGAAGCTTGTGCATCCTCTCTGTTCGTCGCGGTCAATGGGAAAAGGCGCTTATCTGCAATCTAGGTGTTTCTGCGTGCTGCGCCCGCCCAAAGAGTGCCCGGGTGAAAACGACAACGCAGGCATGTCCGGTGCCACTGTCTGCACCAGCACAGCAAGTTTTGAGCAAATATCTCCTTCCGTTCGGCCGCAATGGCAAGAAGCTTGTGCATCTTCTCTGTTCGTCGCGGTCAATGGGAAAAGGCGCTTATCTGCAATCTAGGTGTTTCTGCGTGCTGCGCCCGCCCAAAGAGTGCCCGGGTGAAAACGACAACGCAGGCATGTCGGGTGCCACTGTCTGCACCAGCACAGCAAGTTTTGAGCAAATATCTCCTTCCGTTCGGCCGCAATGGCAAGAAGCTTGTGCATCTTCTCTGTTCGTCGCGGTCAATGGGAAAGGGCGCTTATCTGCAATATAGGTGTTTCTGCGTGCTGCACCCGCCCAAAGAGTGCCCGGGTGAAAACGACAACGCAGGCATGTCGGGTGCCACTGTCTGCACCAGCACAGCAAGTTTTGAGCAAATATCTCCTTCCGTTCGGCCGCAATGGCAAGAAGCTTGTGCATCTTCTCTGTTCGTCGCGGTCAATGGGAAAAGGCGCTTATCTGCAATCTAGGTGTTTCTGCGTGCTGCGCCCGCCCAAAAAGTGCCCGGGTGAAAACGACAAATCAGGCATGTCGGGTGCCACTGTCTGCACCAGCACAGCAAGTTTTGAGCAAATATCTCCTTCCGTTCGGCCGCAATGGCAAGAAGCTTGTGCATCTTCTCTGTTCATCGCGGTCAATGGGAAAAGGCGCTTATCTGCAATCTAGGTGTTTCTGCGTGCTGCGCCCGCCCAAAGAGTGCCCGGGTGAAAACGACAACGCAGGCATGTCGGGTGCCACTGTCTGCACCAGCACAGCTAGTTTTGAGCAAATATCTCCTTCCGTTCGGCCGCAATGGCAAGAAGCTTGTGCATCCTCTCTGTTCGTCGCGGTCAATGGGAAAAGGCGCTTATCTGCAATCTAGGTGTTTCTGCGTGCTGCACCCGCCCAAAGAGTGCCCGGGTGAAAACGACAACTTAGGCATGTCGGGTGCCACTGTCTGCACCAGCACAGCAAGTTTTGAGCAAATATCTCCTTCCGTTCGGCCGCAATGGCAAGAAGCTTGTGCATCTTCTCTGTTCGTCGCGGTCAATGGGAAAAGGCGCTTATCTGCAATCTAGGTGTTTCTGCGTGCTGCGCCCGCCCAAAGAGTGCCCGGGTGAAAACGACAACGCAGGCATGTCGGGTGCCACTGTCTGCACCAGCACAGCAAGTTTTGAGCAAATATCTCCTTCCGTTCGGCCGCAATGGCAAGAAGCTTGTGCATCCTCTCTGTTCGTCGCGGTCAATGGGAAAAGGCGCTTATCTGCAATCTAGGTGTTTCTGCGTGCTGCGCCCGCCCAAAGAGTGCCCGGGTGAAAACGACAACGCAGGCATGTCGGGTGCCACTGTCTGCACCAGCACAGCAAGTTTTGAGCAAATATCTCCTTCCGTTCGGCCGCAATGGTAAGAAGCTTGTGCATCCTCTCTGTTCGTCGCGGTCAATGGGAAAAGGCGCTTATCTGCAATCTAGGTGTTTCTGCGTGCTGCGCCTGCCCAAAGAGTGACCGGGTGAAAACGACAACGCAGGCATGTCGGGTGCCACTGTCTGCACCAGCACAGCAAGTTATGAGCAAATATCTCCTTCCATTCGGCCGCAATGGCAAGAAGCTTGTGCATCCTCTCTGTTCGTCGCGGTCAATGGGAAAAGGCGCTTATCTGCAATCTAGGTGTTTCTGCGTGCTGTGCCCGCCCAAAAAGTGCCCGGGTGAAAACGACAACGCAGGCATGTCGGGTGCCACTGTCTGCACCAGCACAGCAAGTTTTGAGCAAATATCTCCTTCCGTTCGGCCGCAATGGCAAGAAGCTTGTGCATCCTCTCTGTTCGTCGCGGTCAATGGGAAAAGGCGCTTATCTGCAATCTAGGTGTTTCTGCGTGCTGCACCCGCCCAAAGAGTGCCCGGGTGAAAACGACAACGCAGGCATGTCGGGTGCCACTGTCTGCACCAGCACAGCAAGTTTTGAGCAAATATCTCCTTCCGTTCGGCCGCAATGGCAAGAAGCTTGTGCATCCTCTCTGTTCGTCGCGGTCAATGGGAAAAGGCGCTTATCTGCAATCTAGGTGTTTCTGCGTGCTGCGCCCGCCCAAAGAGTGCCCGGGTGAAAACGACAACGCAGGCATGTCGGGTGCCACTGTCTGCACCAGCACAGCAAGTTTTGAGCAAATATCTCCTTCCGTTCGGCCGCAATGGCAAGAAGCTTGTGCATCTTCTCTGTTCGTCGCGGTCAATGGGAAAAGGCGCTTTTCTGCAATCTAGGTGTTTCTGCGTGCTGCGCCCGCCCAAAGAGTGCCCGGGTGAAAACGACAACGCAGGCATGTCGGGTGCCCCTGTCTGCACCAGCACAGCAAGTTTTGAGCAAATATCTCCTTCCGTTCGGCCGCAATGGCAAGAAGCTTGTGCATCTTCTCTGTTCGTCGCGGTCAATGGGAAAAGGCGCTTATCTGCAATCTAGGTGTTTCTGCGTGCTGCGCCCGCCCAAAGAGTGCCCGGGTGAAAACGACAACGCAGGCATGTCGGGTGCCACTGTCTGCACCAGCACAGCAAGTTTTGAGCAAATATCTCCTTCCGTTCGGCCGCAATGGCAAGAAGCTTGTGCATCCTCTCTGTTCGTCGCGGTCAATGGGAAAAGGCGCTTATCTGCAATCTAGGTGTTTCTGCGTGCTGCGCCCGCCCAAAGAGTGCCCGGGTGAAAACGACAACGCAGGCATGTCGGGTGCCACTGTCTGCACCAGCACAGCAAGTTTTGAGCAAATATCTCCTTCCGTTCGGCCGCAATGGCAAGAAGCTTGTGCATCTTCTCTGTTCGTCGCGGTCAATGGGAAAAGGCGCTTATCTGCAATCTAGGTGTTTCTGCGTGCTGCACCCGCCCAAAGAGTGCCCGTGTGAAAACGACAACGCAGGCATGTCGGGTGCCACTGTCTGCACCAGCACAGCAAGTTTTGAGCAAATATCTCCTTTCGTTCGGCCGCAATGGCAAGAAGCTTGTGCATCTTCTCTGTTCGTCGCGGTCAATGGGAAAAGGCGCATATCTGCAATCTAGGTGTTTCTGCATGCTGCACCCGCCCAAACAGTGCCCGGGTGAAAACGACAACGCAGGCATGTCGGGTGCCACTGTCTGCACCAGCACAGCAAGTTTTTAGCAAATATCTCCTTCCGTTCGGCCGCAATGGCAAGAAGCTTGTGCATCTTCTCTGTTCGTCGCTGTCAATGGGAAAAGGCGCTTATCTGCAATCTAGGTGTTTCTGCGTGCTGCGCCCGCCAAAAGAGTGCCCGGGTTAAATCGACAACGCAGGCATGTCGGGTGCCACTGTCTGCACCAGCACAGCAAGTTTTGAGCAAATATCTCCTTCCGTTCGGCCTCAAAGGTAAGAAGCTTGTGCATCTTCTCTGTTCGTCGCTGTCAATGGGAAAAGGCGCTTATCTGCAATCTAGGTGTTTCTGCGTGCTGCGCCCGCCCAAAGAGTGCCCGGGTGAAAACGACAACGCAGGCATGTCGGGTGCCACTGTCTGCACCAGCACAGCAAGTTTTGAGCAAATATCTCCTTCCGTTCGGCCGCAATGGCAAGAAGCTTGTGCATCTTCTATGTTCGTTGCGGTCAATGGGAAAAGGCGCTTATCTGCAATCTAGGTGTTTCTGCGTGCTGCGCCCGCCCAAAGAGTGCCCGGGTTAAATCGACAACGCAGGCATGTCGGGTGCCACTGTCTGCACCAGCACAGCAAGTTTTGAGCAAATATCTCCTTCCGTTCGGCCTCAAAGGTAAGAAGCTTGTGCATCTTCTCTGTTCGTCGCGGTCAATGGGAAAAGGCGCTTATCTGCAATCTAGGTGTTTCTGCGTGCTGCGCCCGCCCAAAGAGTGCCCGGGTGAAAACGACAACGCAGGCATGTCGGGTGCCACTGTCTGCACCATTACAGCAAGTTTTGAGCAAATATCTCCTTCCGTTCTGCCGCAATGGCAAGAAGCTTGTGCATCTCTGTTCGTCGCGGTCAATGGGAAAAGGCGCTTATCTGCAATCTAGGTGTTTCTGCGTGCTGCGCCCGCCAAAAGAGTGCCCGGGTGAAAACGACAACGCAGGCATGTCGGGTGCCACTGTCTGCACCAGCACAGCAAGTTTTGAGCAAATATCTCCTTCCGTTCGGCCGCAATGGCAAGAAGCTTGTGCATCTTCTCTGTTCGTCGCGGTCAATGGGAAAAGGCGCTTATCTGCAATCTAGGTGTTTCTGCGTGCTGCGCCCGCCCAAAGAGTGCCCGGGTGAAAACGACAACGCAGGCATGTCGGGTGCCACTGTCTGCACCAGCACAGCAAGTTTTGAGCAAATATCTCTTTCCGTTCGGCCGCAATGGCAAGAAGCTTGTGCATCTTCTCTGTTCGTCGCGGTCAATGGGAAAGGGCGCTTATCTGCAATCTAGGTGTTTCTGCGTGCTGCACCCGCCCAAAGAGTGCCCGGGTGAAAACGACAACGCAGGCATGTCGGGTGCCACTGTCTGCACCAGCACAGCAAGTTTTGAGCAAATATCTCCTTCCGTTCGGCCGCAATGGCAAGAAGCTTGTGCATCTTCTCTGTTCGTCGCGGTCAATGGGAAAAGGCGCTTATCTGCAATCTAGGTGTTTCTGCGTGCTGCGCCCGCCCAAAGAGTGCCCGGGTGAAAACGACAACGCAGGCATGTCGGGTGCCACTGTCTGCACCAGCACAGCTAGTTTTGAGCTAATATCTCCTTCCGTTCGGCCGCAATGGCAAGAAGCTTGTGCATCCTCTCTGTTCGTCGCGGTCAATGGGAAAAGGCGCTTATCTGCAATCTAGGTGTTTCTGCGTGCTGCACCCGCCCAAAGAGTGCCCGGGTGAAAACGACAACTTAGGCATGTCGGGTGCCACTGTCTGCACCAGCACAGCAAGTTTTGAGCAAATATCTCCTTCCGTTCGGCCGCAATGGCAAGAAGCTTGTGCATCTTCTCTGTTCGTCGCGGTCAATGGGAAAAGGCGCTTATCTGCAATCTAGGTGTTTCTGCGTGCTGCGCCCGCCCAAAGAGTGCCCGGGTGAAAACGACAACGCAGGCATGTCGGGTGCCACTGTCTGCACCAGCACAGCAAGTTTTGAGCAAATATCTCCTTCCGTTCGGCCGCAATGGCAAGAAGCTTGTGCATCCTCTCTGTTCGTCGCGGTCAATGGGAAAAGGCGCTTATCTGCAATCTAGGTGTTTCTGCGTGCTGCGCCCGCCCAAAGAGTGCCCGGGTGAAAACGACAACGCAGGCATGTCGGGTGCCACTGTCTGCACCAGCACAGCAAGTTTTGAGCAAATATCTCCTTCCGTTCGGCCGCAATGGTAAGAAGCTTGTGCATCCTCTCTGTTCGTCGCGGTCAATGGGAAAAGGCGCTTATCTGCAATCTAGGTGTTTCTGCGTGCTGCGCCTGCCCAAAGAGTGCCCGGGTGAAAACGACAACGCAGGCATGTCGGGTGCCACTGTCTGCACCAGCACAGCAAGTTATGAGCAAATATCTCCTTCCATTCGGCCGCAATGGCAAGAAGCTTGTGCATCCTCTCTGTTCGTCGCGGTCAATGGGAAAAGGCGCTTATCTGCAATCTAGGTGTTTCTGCGTGCTGTGCCCGCCCAAAAAGTGCCCGGGTGAAAACGACAACGCAGGCATGTCGGGTGCCACTGTCTGCACCAGCACAGCAAGTTTTGAGCAAATATCTCCTTCCGTTCGGCCGCAATGGCAAGAAGCTTGTGCATCCTCTCTGTTCGTCGCGGTCAATGGGAAAAGGCGCTTATCTGCAATCTAGGTGTTTCTGCGTGCTGCACCCGCCCAAAGAGTGCCCGGGTGAAAACGACAACGCAGGCATGTCGGGTGCCACTGTCTGCACCAGCACAGCAAGTTTTGAGCAAATATCTCCTTCCGTTCGGCCGCAATGGCAAGAAGCTTGTGCATCCTCTCTGTTCGTCGCGGTCAATGGGAAAAGGCGCTTATCTGCAATCTAGGTGTTTCTGCGTGCTGCGCCCGCCCAAAGAGTGCCCGGGTGAAAACGACAACGCAGGCATGTCGGGTGCCACTGTCTGCACCAGCACAGCAAGTTTTGAGCAAATATCTTCTTCCGTTCGGCCGCAATGGTAAGAAGCTTGTGCATCCTCTCTGTTCGTCGCGGTCAATGGGAAAAGGCGCTTATCTGCAATCTAGGTGTTTCTGCGTGCTGCGCCTGCCCAAAGAGTGCCCGGGTGAAAACGACAACGCAGGCATGTCGGGTGCCACTGTCTGCACCAGCACAGCAAGTTATGAGCAAATATCTCCTTCCATTCGGCCGCAATGGCAAGAAGCTTGTGCATCCTCTCTGTTCGTCGCGGTCAATGGGAAAAGGCGCTTATCTGCAATCTAGGTGTTTCTGCGTGCTGTGCCCGCCCAAAAAGTGCCCGGGTGAAAACGACAACGCAGGCATGTCGGGTGCCACTGTCTGCACCAGCACAGCAAGTTTTGAGCAAATATCTCCTTCCGTTCGGCCGCAATGGCAAGAAGCTTGTGCATCCTCTCTGTTCGTCGCGGTCAATGGGAAAAGGCGCTTATCTGCAATCTAGGTGTTTCTGCGTGCTGCACCCGCCCAAAGAGTGCCCGGGTGAAAACGACAACGCAGGCATGTCGGGTGCCACTGTCTGCACCAGCACAGCAAGTTTTGAGCAAATATCTCCTTCCGTTCGGCCGCAATGGCAAGAAGCTTGTGCATCTTCTCTGTTCGTCGCGGTCAATGGGAAAAGGCGCTTATCTGCAATCTAGGTGTTTCTGCGTGCTGCACCCGCCCAAAGAGTGCCCGTGTGAAAACGACAACGCAGGCATGTCGGGTGCCACTGTCTGCACCAGCACAGCAAGTTTTGAGCAAATATCTCCTTTCGTTCGGCCGCAATGGCAAGAAGCTTGTGCATCTTCTCTGTTCGTCGCGGTCAATGGGAAAAGGGGCATATCTGCAATCTAGGTGTTTCTGCATGCTGCACCCGCCCAAACAGTGCCCGGGTGAAAACGACAACGCAGGCATGTCGGGTGCCACTGTCTGCACCAGCACAGCAAGTTTTTAGCAAATATCTCCTTCCGTTCGGCCGCAATGGCAAGAAGCTTGTGCATCTTCTCTGTTCGTCGCTGTCAATGGGAAAAGGCGCTTATCTGCAATCTAGGTGTTTCTGCGTGCTGCGCCCGCCCAAAGAGTGCCCGGGTGAAAACGACAACGCAGGCATGTCGGGTGCCACTGTCTGCACCAGCACAGCAAGTTTTGAACAAATATCTCCTTCCGTTCGGCCGCAATGGCAAGAAGCTTTTGCATCTTCTATGTTCGTTGCGGTCAATGGGAAAAGGCGCTTATCTGCAATCTAGGTGTTTCTGCGTGCTGCGCCCGCCCAAAGAGTGCCCGGGTTAAATCGACAACGCAGGCATGTCGGGTGCCACTGTCTGCACCAGCACAGCAAGTTTTGAGCAAATATCTCCTTCCGTTCGGCCTCAAAGGTAAGAAGCTTGTGCATCTTCTCTGTTCGTCGCTGTAAATGGGAAAAGGCGCTTATCTGCAATCTAGGTGTTTCTGCGTGCTGCGCCCGCCCAAAGAGTGCCCGGGTGAAAACGACAACGCAGGCATGTCGGGTGCCACTGTCTGCACCAGCACAGCAAGTTTTGAGCAAATATCTCCTTCCGTTCGGCCGCAATGGCAAGAAGCTTGTGCATCTTCTATGTTCGTTGCGGTCAATGGGAAAAGGCGCTTATCTGCAATCTAGGTGTTTCTGCGTGCTGCGCCCGCCCAAAGAGTGCCCGGGTTAAATCGACAACGCAGGCATGTCGGGTGCCACTGTCTGCACCAGCACAGCAAGTTTTGAGCAAATATCTCCTTCCGTTCGGCCTCAAAGGTAAGAAGCTTGTGCATCTTCTCTGTTCGTCGCGGTCAATGGGAAAAGGCGCTTATCTGCAATCTAGGTGTTTCTGCGTGCTGCGCCCGCCCAAAGAGTGCCCGGGTGAAAACGACAACGCAGGCATGTCGGGTGCCACTGTCTGCACCATTACAGCAAGTTTTGAGCAAATATCTCCTTCCGTTCTGCCGCAATGGCAAGAAGCTTGTGCATCTCTGTTCGTCGCGGTCAATGGGAAAAGGCGCTTATCTGCAATCTAGGTGTTTCTGCGTGCTGCGCCCGCCAAAAGAGTGCCCGGGTGAAAACGACAACGCAGGCATGTCGGGTGCCACTGTCTGCACCAGCACAGCAAGTTTTGAGCAAATATCTCCTTCCGTTCGGCCGCAATGGCAAGAAGCTTGTGCATCTTCTCTGTTCGTCGCGGTCAATGGGAAAAGGCGCTTATCTGCAATCTAGGTGTTTCTGCGTGCTGCGCCCGCCCAAAGAGTGCCCGGGTGAAAACGACAACGCAGGCATGTCGGGTGCCACTGTCTGCACCAGCACAGCAAGTTTTGAGCAAATATCTCCTTCCGTTCGGCCGCAATGGCAAGAAGCTTGTGCATCTTCTCTGTTCGTCGCGGTCAATGGGAAAGGGCGCTTATCTGCAATCTAGGTGTTTCTGCGTGCTGCACCCGCCCAAAGAGTGCCCGGGTGAAAACGACAACGCAGGCATGTCGGGTGCCACTGTCTGCACCAGCACAGCAAGTTTTGAGCAAATATCTCCTTCCGTTCGGCCGCAATGGCAAGAAGCTTGTGCATCTTCTCTGTTCGTCGCGGTCAATGGGAAAAGGCGCTTATCTGCAATCTAGGTGTTTCTGCGTGCTGCGCCCGCCCAAAAAGTGCCCGGGTGAAAACGACAAATCAGGCATGTCGGGTGCCACTGTCTGCACCAGCACAGCAAGTTTTGAGCAAATATCTCCTTCCGTTCGGCCGCAATGGCAAGAAGCTTGTGCATCTTCTCTGTTCGTCGCGGTCAATGGGAAAAGGCGCTTATCTGCAATCTAGGTGTTTCTGCGTGCTGCGCCCGCCCAAAGAGTGCCCGGGTGAAAACGACAACGCAGGCATGTCGGGTGCCACTGTCTGCACCAGCACAGCAAGTTTTGAGCAAATATCTCCTTCCGTTCGGCCGCAATGGCAAGAAGCTTGTGCATCTTCTCTGTTCGTCGCGGTCAATGGGAAAGGGCGCTTATCTGCAATCTAGGTGTTTCTGCGTGCTGCACCCGCCCAAAGAGTGCCCGGGTGAAAACGACAACGCAGGCATGTCGGGTGCCACTGTCTGCACCAGCACAGCAAGTTTTGAGCAAATATCTCCTTCCGTTCGGCCGCAATGGCAAGAAGCTTGTGCATCTTCTCTGTTCGTCGCGGTCAATAGGAAAAGGCGCTTATCTGCAATCTAGGTGTTTCTGCGTGCTGCGCCCGCCCAAAAAGTGCCCGGGTGAAAACGACAAATCAGGCATGTCGGGTGCCACTGTCTGCACCAGCACAGCAAGTTTTGAGCAAATATCTCCTTCCGTTCGGCCGCAATGGCAAGAAGCTTGTGCATCTTCTCTGTTCGTCGCGGTCAATGGGAAAAGGCGCTTATCTGCAATCTAGGTGTTTCTGCGTGCTGCGCCCGCCCAAAGAGTGCCCGGGTGAAAACGACAACGCAGGCATGTCGGGTGCCACTGTCTGCACCAGCACAGCTAGTTTTGAGCTAATATCTCCTTCCGTTCGGCCGCAATGGCAAGAAGCTTGTGCATCCTCTCTGTTCGTCGCGGTCAATGGGAAAAGGCGCTTATCTGCAATCTAGGTGTTTCTGCGTGCTGCACCCGCCCAAAGAGTGCCCGGGTGAAAACGACAACTTAGGCATGTCGGGTGCCACTGTCTGCACCAGCACAGCAAGTTTTGAGCAAATATCTCCTTCCGTTCGGCCGCAATGGCAAGAAGCTTGTGCATCTTCTCTGTTCGTCGCGGTCAATGGGAAAAGGCGCTTATCTGCAATCTAGGTGTTTCTGCGTGCTGCGCCCGCCCAAAGAGTGCCCGGGTGAAAACGACAACGCAGGCATGTCGGGTGCCACTGTCTGCACCAGCACAGCAAGTTTTGAGCAAATATCTCCTTCCGTTCGGCCGCAATGGCAAGAAGCTTGTGCATCCTCTCTGTTCGTCGCGGTCAATGGGAAAAGGCGCTTATCTGCAATCTAGGTGTTTCTGCGTGCTGCGCCCGCCCAAAGAGTGCCCGGGTGAAAACGACAACGCAGGCATGTCGGGTGCCACTGTCTGCACCAGCACAGCAAGTTTTGAGCAAATATCTCCTTCCGTTCGGCCGCAATGGTAAGAAGCTTGTGCATCCTCTCTGTTCGTCGCGGTCAATGGGAAAAGGCGCTTATCTGCAATCTAGGTGTTTCTGCGTGCTGCGCCTGCCCAAAGAGTGCCCGGGTGAAAACGACAACGCAGGCATGTCGGGTGCCACTGTCTGCACCAGCACAGCAAGTTATGAGCAAATATCTCCTTCCATTCGGCCGCAATGGCAAGAAGCTTGTGCATCCTCTCTGTTCGTCGCGGTCAATGGGAAAAGGCGCTTATCTGCAATCTAGGTGTTTCTGCGTGCTGTGCCCGCCCAAAAAGTGCCCGGGTGAAAACGACAACGCAGGCATGTCGGGTGCCACTGTCTGCACCAGCACAGCAAGTTTTGAGCAAATATCTCCTTCCGTTCGGCCGCAATGGCAAGAAGCTTGTGCATCCTCTCTGTTCGTCGCGGTCAATGGGAAAAGGCGCTTATCTGCAATCTAGGTGTTTCTGCGTGCTGCACCCGCCCAAAGAGTGCCCGGGTGAAAACGACAACGCAGGCATGTCGGGTGCCACTGTCTGCACCAGCACAGCAAGTTTTGAGCAAATATCTCCTTCCGTTCGGCCGCAATGGCAAGAAGCTTGTGCATCCTCTCTGTTCGTCGCGGTCAATGGGAAAAGGCGCTTATCTGCAATCTAGGTGTTTCTGCGTGCTGCGCCCGCCCAAAGAGTGCCCGGGTGAAAACGACAACGCAGGCATGTCGGGTGCCACTGTCTGCACCAGCACAGCAAGTTTTTAGCAAATATCTCCTTCCGTTCGGCCGCAATGGCAAGAAGCTTGTGCATCTTCTCTGTTCGTCGCTGTCAATGGGAAAAGGCGCTTATCTGCAATCTAGGTGTTTCTGCGTGCTGCGCCCGCCCAAAGAGTGCCCGGGTGAAAACGACAACGCAGGCATGTCGGGTGCCACTGTCTGCACCAGCACAGCAAGTTTTGAGCAAATATCTCCTTCCGTTCGGCCGCAATGGCAAGAAGCTTGTGCATCTTCTCTGTTCGTCGCGGTCAATGGGAAAAGGCGCTTATCTGCAATCTAGGTGTTTCTGCGTGCTGCGCCCGCCCAAAGAGTGCCCGGGTGAAAAAGACAACGCAGGCATGTCGGGTGCCACTGTCTGCACCAGCACAGCAAGTTTTGAGCAAATATCTCCTTCCGTTCGGCCGCAATGGCAAGAAGCTTGTGCATCTTCTCTGTTCGTCGCTGTCAATGGGAAAAGGCGCTTATCTGCAATCTAGGTGTTTCTGCGTGCTGCGCCCGCCCAAAGAGTGCCCGGGTTAAATCGACAACGCAGGCATGTCGGGTGCCACTGTCTGCACCAGCACAGCAAGTTTTGAGCAAATATCTCCTTCCGTTCGGCCGCAATGGCAAGAAGCTTGTGCATCTTCTCTGTTCGTCGCGGTCAATGGGAAAAGGCGCTTATCTGCAATCTAGGTGTTTCTGCGAGCTTCGCCCGCCCAAAGAGTGCCCAGGTGAAAACGACAACGCAGGCATGTCGGGTGCCACTGTCTGCACCAGCACAGCAAGTTTTGAGCAAATATCTCCTTCTGTTCGGCCGCAATGGCAAGAAGCTTGTGCATCCTCTCTGTTCGTCGCGGTCAATGGGAAAAGGCGCTTATCTGCAATCTAGGTGTTTCTGCGTGCTGCGCCCGCCCAAAGAGTGCCCGGGTGAAAACGACAACGCAGGCATGTCGGGTGCCACTGTCTGCACCAGCACAGCAAGTTTTGAGCAAATATCTCCTTCCGTTCGGCCGCAATGGCAAGAAGCTTGTGCATCTTCTCTGTTCGTCGCGGTCAATGGGAAAAGGCGCTTATCTGCAATCTAGGTGTTTCTGCGTGCTGCACCCGCCCAAAGAGTGCCCGGGTGAAAACGACAACGCAGGCATGTCGGGTGCCACTGTCTGCACCAGCACAGCAAGTTTTGAGCAAATATCTCCTTCCGTTCGGCCGCAATGGCAAGAAGCTTGTGCATCTTCTCTGTTCGTCGCCGTCAATGGGAAAAGGCGCTTATCTGCAATCTAGGTGTTTCTGCGTGCTGCGCCCGCCCAAAGAGTGCCCGGGTGAAAACGACAAAGCAGGCATGTCGGGTGCCACTGTCTGCACCAGCAAAGCAAGTTTTGAGCAAATATCTCCTTCCGTTCGGCCGCAATGGCAAGAAGCTTGTGCATCTTCTCTGTTCGTCGCGGTCAATGGGAAAAGGCGCTTATCTGCAATCTAGGTGTTTCTGCGTGCTTCGCCCGCCCAAAGAGTGCCCAGGTGAAAACGACAACGCAGGCATGTCGGGTGCCACTGTCTGCACCAGCACAGCAAGTTTTGAGCAAATATCTCCTTCCGTTCGGCCGCAATGGCAAGAAGCTTGTGCATCTTCTCTGTTCGTCGCGGTCAATGGGAAAAGGCACTTATCTGCAATCTAGGTGTTTCTGCGTGCTTCGCCCGCCCAAAGAGTGCCAAGGTGAAAACGACAACGCAGGCATGTCGGGTGCCACTGTCTGCACCAGCACAGCAAGTTTTGAGCAAATATCTCCTTCCATTCGGCCGCAATGGCAAGAAGCTTGTGCATCCTCTCTGTTCGTCGCGGTCAATGGGAAAAGGCGCTTATCTGCAATCTAGGTGTTTCTGCGTGCTGCGCCCGCCCAAAGAGTGCCCGGGTGAAAACGACAACGCAGGCATGTCCGGTGCCACTGTCTGCACCAGCACAGCAAGTTTTGAGCAAATATCTCCTTCCGTTCGGCCGCAATGGCAAGAAGCTTGTGCATCTTCTCTGTTCGTCGCGGTCAATGGGAAAAGGCGCTTATCTGCAATCTAGGTGTTTCTGCGTGCTGCACCCGCCCAAAGAGTGCCCGGGTGAAAACGACAACGCAGGCATGTCGGGTGCCACTGTCTGCACCAGCACAGAAAGTTTTGAGCAAATATCTCCTTCCGTTCGGCCGCAATGGCAAGAAGCTTGTGCATCTTCTCTGTTCGTCGCGGTCAATGGGAAAAGGCGCTTATCTGCAATCTAGGTGTTTCTGCGTGCTGCGCCCGCCCAAAGAGTGCCCGGGTGAAAACGACAACGCAGGCATGTCGGGTGCTACTGTCTGCACCAGCACAGCAAGTTTTGAGCAAATATCTCCTTCCGTTCGGCCGCAATGGCAAGAAGCTTGTGCATCTTCTCTGTTCGTCGCGGTCAATGGGAAAAGGCGCTTATCTGCAATCTAGGTGTTTCTGCGTGCTTCGCCCGCCCAAAGAGTGCCCAGGTGAAAACGACAACGCAGGCATGTCGGGTGCCACTGTCTGCACCAGCACAGCAAGTTTTGAGCAAATATCTCCTTCCGTTCGGCCGCAATGGCAAGAAGCTTGTGCATCTTCTCTGTTCGTCGCGGTCAATGGGAAAAGGCGCTTATCTGCAATCTAGGTGTTTCTGCGTGCTGCGCCCGCCCAAAGAGTGCCCGGGTCAAAACGACAACGCAGGCATGTCGGGTGCCACTGTCTGCACCAGCACAGCAAGTTTTGAGCAAATATCTCCTTCCTTTCGGCCGCAATGGCAAGAAGCTTGTGCATCTTCTATGTTCGTCGCGGTCAATGGGAAAAGGCGCTTATCTGCAATCTAGGTGTTTCTGCGTGCTGCGCCCGCCCAAAGAGTGCCCGGGTTAAAGCGACAACGCAGGCATGT
Organism: Hyla sarda; assembly: GCF_029499605.1. NCBI lineage: Eukaryota > Metazoa > Chordata > Amphibia > Anura > Hylidae > Hyla > Hyla sarda. The sequence continues at coordinate 90,961 of NW_026610977.1, forward strand.
CGGGTGCCACTGTCTGCACCAGCACAGCAAGTTTTGAGCAAATATCTCCTTCCGTTCGGCCGCAATGGCAAGAAGCTTGTGCATCTTCTCTGTTCGTCGCGGTCAATGGGAAAAGGCGCTTATCTGCAATCTAGGTGTTTCTGCGTGCTGCGCCCGCCCAAAGAGTGCCCGGGTCAAAACGACAACGCAGGCATGTCGGGTGCCACTGTCTGCACCAGCACAGCAAGTTTTGAGCAAATATCTCCTTCCTTTCGGCCGCAATGGCAAGAAGCTTGTGCATCTTCTATGTTCGTCGCGGTCAATGGGAAAAGGCGCTTATCTGCAATCTAGGTGTTTCTGCGTGCTGCGCCCGCCCAAAGAGTGCCCGGGTTAAAGCGACAACGCAGGCATGTCGGGTGCCACTGTCTGCACCAGCAGAGCAAGTTTTGAGCAAATATCTCCTTCCGTTCGGCCGCAATGGCAAGAAGCTTGTGCATCTTCTCTGTTCGTCGCGGTCAATGGGAAAAGGCACTTATCTGCAATCTAGGTGTTTCTGCGTGCTGCGCCCGCCCAAAGAGTGCTCGGGTGAAAACTACAACGCAGGCATGTCGGGTGCCACTGTCTGCACCAGCACAGCAAGTTTTGAGCAAATATCTCCTTCCGTTCGGCCGCAATGGCAAGAAGCTTGTGCATCTTCTCTGTTCGTCGCGGTCAATGGGAAAAGGCGCTTATCTGCAATCTAGGTGTTTCTGCGTGCTGCGCCCGCCCAAAGAGTGCCCGGGTGAAAACGACAACGCAGGCATGTCCGGTGCCACTGTCTGCACCAGCACAGCAAGTTTTGAGCAAATATCTCCTTCCGTTCGGCCGCAATGGCAAGAAGCTTGTGCATCTTCTCTGTTCGTCGCGGTCAATGGGAAAAGGCGCTTATCTGCAATCTAGGTGTTTCTGCGTGCTGCACCCGCCCAAAGAGTGCCCGGGTGAAAACGACAACGCAGGCATGTCGGGTGCCACTGTCTGCACCAGCACAGCAAGTTTTGAGCAAATATCTCCTTCCGTTCGGCCGCAATGGCAAGAAGCTTGTGCATCCTCTCTGTTCGTCGCGGTCAATGGGAAAAGGCGCTTATCTGCAATCTAGGTGTTTCTGCGTGCTGCGCCCGCCCAAAGAGTGCCCGGGTCAAAACGACAACGCAGGCATGTCGGGTGCCACTGTCTGCACCAGCACAGCAAGTTTTGAGCAAATATCTCCTTCCGTTCGGCCGCAATGGCAAGAAGCTTGTGCATCTTCTCTGTTCGTCGCGGTCAATGGGAAAAGGCGCTTATCTGCAATCTAGGTGTTTCTGCGTGCTGCGCCCGCCCAAAGAGTGCCCGGGTGAAAACGACAACGCAGGCATGTCGGGTGCCACTGTCTGCACCAGCACAGCAAGTTTTGAGCAAATATCTCCTTCCGTTCGGCCGCAATGGCAAGAAGCTTGTGCATCTTCTCTGTTCGTCGCGGTCAATGGGAAAAGGCGCTTTTCAGCAATTTAGGTGTTTCTGCGTGCTGCGCCCGCCCAAAGAGTGCCCGGGTTAAATCGACAACGTAGGCATGTCGGGTGCCACTGTCTGCACCAGCACAGCAAGTTTTGAGCAAATATCTCCTTCCATTCGGCCTCAATGGTAAGAAGCTTGTGCATCTTCTCTGTTCGTCGCGGTCAATGGGAAAAGGCGCTTATCTGCAATCTAGGTGTTTCTGCGTGCTGCGCCCGCCCAAAGAGTGCCCGGGTGAAAACGACAACGCAGGCATGTCGGGTGCCCCTGTCTGCACCAGCACAGCAAGTTTTGAGCAAATATCTCCTTCCATTAGGCCGCAATGGCAAGAAGCTTGTGCATCCTCTCTGTTCGTCGCGGTCAATGGGAAAAGGCGCTTATCTGCAATCTAGGTGTTTCTGCGTGCTGCGCCCGCCCAAAGAGTGCCCGGGTGAAAACGACAACGCAGGCATGTCGGGTGCCACTGTCTGCACCAGCACAGCAAGTTTTGAGCAAATATCTCCTTCCGTTCGGCCGCAATGGCAAGAAGCTTGTGCATCTTCTCTGTTCGTCGCGGTCAATGGGAAAAGGCGCTTATCTGCAATCTAGGTGTTTCTGCGTGCTGCACCCGCCCAAACAGTGCCCGGGTAAAAACGACAACGCAGGCATGTCGGGTGCCACTGTCTGCACCAGCACAGCAAGTTTTGAGCAAATATCTCCTTCCGTTTGGCCGCAATGGCAAGAAGCTTGTGCATCCTCTCTGTTCGTCGCGGTCAATGGGAAAAGGCGCTTATCTGCAATCTAGGTGTTTCTGCGTGCTGCACCCGCCCAAAGAGTGCCCGGGTGAAAACGACAACGCAGGCATGTCGGGTGCCACTGTCTGCACCAGCACAGCAAGTTTTGAGCAAATATCTCCTTCCGTTCGGCCGCAATGGCAAGAAGCTTGTGCATCTTCTCTGTTCGTCGCGGTCAATGGGAAAAGGCGCTTATCTGCAATCTAGGTGTTTCTGCATGCTGCGCCCGCCCAAAGAGTGCCCGGGTGAAAACGACAACGCAGGCATGTCGGGTGCCACTGTCTGCACCAGCACAGCAAGTTTTGAGCAAATATCTCCTTCCGTTCGGCCGCAATGGCAAGAAGCTTGTGCATCTTCTCTGTTCGTCGCGGTCAATGGGAAAAGGCGCTTTTCAGCAATTTAGGTGTTTCTGCGTGCTGCGCCCGCCCAAAGAGTGCCCGGGTTAAATCGACAACGTAGGCATGTCGGGTGCCACTGTCTGCACCAGCACAGCAAGTTTTGAGCAAATATCTCCTTCCGTTCGGCCGCAATGGCAAGAAGCTTGTGCATCTTCTCTGTTCGTCGCGGTCAATGGGAAAAGGCGCTTATCTGCAATCTAGGTGTTTCTGCGTGCTGCGCCCGCCCAAAAAGTGCCCGGGTGAAAACGACAAATCAGGCATGTCGGGTGCCACTGTCTGCACCAGCACAGCAAGTTTTGAGCAAATATCTCCTTCCGTTCGGCCGCAATGGCAAGAAGCTTGTGCATCTTCTCTGTTCATCGCGGTCAATGGGAAAAGGCGCTTATCTGCAATCTAGGTGTTTCTGCGTGCTGCGCCCGCCCAAAGAGTGCCCGGGTGAAAACGACAACGCAGGCATGTCGGGTGCCACTGTCTGCACCAGCACAGCTAGTTTTGAGCAAATATCTCCTTCCGTTCGGCCGCAATGGCAAGAAGCTTGTGCATCCTCTCTGTTCGTCGCGGTCAATGGGAAAAGGCGCTTATCTGCAATCTAGGTGTTTCTGCGTGCTGCACCCGCCCAAAGAGTGCCCGGGTGAAAACGACAACTTAGGCATGTCGGGTGCCACTGTCTGCACCAGCACAGCAAGTTTTGAGCAAATATCTCCTTCCGTTCGGCCGCAATGGCAAGAAGCTTGTGCATCTTCTCTGTTCGTCGCGGTCAATGGGAAAAGGCGCTTATCTGCAATCTAGGTGTTTCTGCGTGCTGCGCCCGCCCAAAGAGTGCCCGGGTGAAAACGACAACGCAGGCATGTCGGGTGCCACTGTCTGCACCAGCACAGCAAGTTTTGAGCAAATATCTCCTTCCGTTCGGCCGCAATGGCAAGAAGCTTGTGCATCCTCTCTGTTCGTCGCGGTCAATGGGAAAAGGCGCTTATCTGCAATCTAGGTGTTTCTGCGTGCTGCGCCCGCCCAAAGAGTGCCCGGGTGAAAACGACAACGCAGGCATGTCGGGTGCCACTGTCTGCACCAGCACAGCAAGTTTTGAGCAAATATCTCCTTCCGTTCGGCCGCAATGGTAAGAAGCTTGTGCATCCTCTCTGTTCGTCGCGGTCAATGGGAAAAGGCGCTTATCTGCAATCTAGGTGTTTCTGCGTGCTGCGCCTGCCCAAAGAGTGACCGGGTGAAAACGACAACGCAGGCATGTCGGGTGCCACTGTCTGCACCAGCACAGCAAGTTATGAGCAAATATCTCCTTCCATTCGGCCGCAATGGCAAGAAGCTTGTGCATCCTCTCTGTTCGTCGCGGTCAATGGGAAAAGGCGCTTATCTGCAATCTAGGTGTTTCTGCGTGCTGTGCCCGCCCAAAAAGTGCCCGGGTGAAAACGACAACGCAGGCATGTCGGGTGCCACTGTCTGCACCAGCACAGCAAGTTTTGAGCAAATATCTCCTTCCGTTCGGCCGCAATGGCAAGAAGCTTGTGCATCCTCTCTGTTCGTCGCGGTCAATGGGAAAAGGCGCTTATCTGCAATCTAGGTGTTTCTGCGTGCTGCACCCGCCCAAAGAGTGCCCGGGTGAAAACGACAACGCAGGCATGTCGGGTGCCACTGTCTGCACCAGCACAGCAAGTTTTGAGCAAATATCTCCTTCCGTTCGGCCGCAATGGCAAGAAGCTTGTGCATCCTCTCTGTTCGTCGCGGTCAATGGGAAAAGGCGCTTATCTGCAATCTAGGTGTTTCTGCGTGCTGCGCCCGCCCAAAGAGTGCCCGGGTGAAAACGACAACGCAGGCATGTCGGGTGCCACTGTCTGCACCAGCACAGCAAGTTTTGAGCAAATATCTCCTTCCGTTCGGCCGCAATGGCAAGAAGCTTGTGCATCTTCTCTGTTCGTCGCGGTCAATGGGAAAAGGCGCTTTTCTGCAATCTAGGTGTTTCTGCGTGCTGCGCCCGCCCAAAGAGTGCCCGGGTGAAAACGACAACGCAGGCATGTCGGGTGCCCCTGTCTGCACCAGCACAGCAAGTTTTGAGCAAATATCTCCTTCCGTTCGGCCGCAATGGCAAGAAGCTTGTGCATCTTCTCTGTTCGTCGCGGTCAATGGGAAAAGGCGCTTATCTGCAATCTAGGTGTTTCTGCGTGCTGCGCCCGCCCAAAGAGTGCCCGGGTGAAAACGACAACGCAGGCATGTCGGGTGCCACTGTCTGCACCAGCACAGCAAGTTTTGAGCAAATATCTCCTTCCGTTCGGCCGCAATGGCAAGAAGCTTGTGCATCCTCTCTGTTCGTCGCGGTCAATGGGAAAAGGCGCTTATCTGCAATCTAGGTGTTTCTGCGTGCTGCGCCCGCCCAAAGAGTGCCCGGGTGAAAACGACAACGCAGGCATGTCGGGTGCCACTGTCTGCACCAGCACAGCAAGTTTTGAGCAAATATCTCCTTCCGTTCGGCCGCAATGGCAAGAAGCTTGTGCATCTTCTCTGTTCGTCGCGGTCAATGGGAAAAGGCGCTTATCTGCAATCTAGGTGTTTCTGCGTGCTGCACCCGCCCAAAGAGTGCCCGTGTGAAAACGACAACGCAGGCATGTCGGGTGCCACTGTCTGCACCAGCACAGCAAGTTTTGAGCAAATATCTCCTTTCGTTCGGCCGCAATGGCAAGAAGCTTGTGCATCTTCTCTGTTCGTCGCGGTCAATGGGAAAAGGCGCATATCTGCAATCTAGGTGTTTCTGCATGCTGCACCCGCCCAAACAGTGCCCGGGTGAAAACGACAACGCAGGCATGTCGGGTGCCACTGTCTGCACCAGCACAGCAAGTTTTTAGCAAATATCTCCTTCCGTTCGGCCGCAATGGCAAGAAGCTTGTGCATCTTCTCTGTTCGTCGCTGTCAATGGGAAAAGGCGCTTATCTGCAATCTAGGTGTTTCTGCGTGCTGCGCCCGCCCAAAGAGTGCCCGGGTGAAAACGACAACGCAGGCATGTCGGGTGCCACTGTCTGCACCAGCACAGCAAGTTTTGAACAAATATCTCCTTCCGTTCGGCCGCAATGGCAAGAAGCTTGTGCATCTTCTATGTTCGTTGCGGTCAATGGGAAAAGGCGCTTATCTGCAATCTAGGTGTTTCTGCGTGCTGCGCCCGCCAAAAGAGTGCCCGGGTTAAATCGACAACGCAGGCATGTCGGGTGCCACTGTCTGCACCAGCACAGCAAGTTTTGAGCAAATATCTCCTTCCGTTCGGCCTCAAAGGTAAGAAGCTTGTGCATCTTCTCTGTTCGTCGCTGTCAATGGGAAAAGGCGCTTATCTGCAATCTAGGTGTTTCTGCGTGCTGCGCCCGCCCAAAGAGTGCCCGGGTGAAAACGACAACGCAGGCATGTCGGGTGCCACTGTCTGCACCAGCACAGCAAGTTTTGAGCAAATATCTCCTTCCGTTCGGCCGCAATGGCAAGAAGCTTGTGCATCTTCTATGTTCGTTGCGGTCAATGGGAAAAGGCGCTTATCTGCAATCTAGGTGTTTCTGCGTGCTGCGCCCGCCCAAAGAGTGCCCGGGTTAAATCGACAACGCAGGCATGTCGGGTGCCACTGTCTGCACCAGCACAGCAAGTTTTGAGCAAATATCTCCTTCCGTTCGGCCTCAAAGGTAAGAAGCTTGTGCATCTTCTCTGTTCGTCGCGGTCAATGGGAAAAGGCGCTTATCTGCAATCTAGGTGTTTCTGCGTGCTGCGCCCGCCCAAAGAGTGCCCGGGTGAAAACGACAACGCAGGCATGTCGGGTGCCACTGTCTGCACCATTACAGCAAGTTTTGAGCAAATATCTCCTTCCGTTCTGCCGCAATGGCAAGAAGCTTGTGCATCTCTGTTCGTCGCGGTCAATGGGAAAAGGCGCTTATCTGCAATCTAGGTGTTTCTGCGTGCTGCGCCCGCCAAAAGAGTGCCCGGGTGAAAACGACAACGCAGGCATGTCGGGTGCCACTGTCTGCACCAGCACAGCAAGTTTTGAGCAAATATCTCCTTCCGTTCGGCCGCAATGGCAAGAAGCTTGTGCATCTTCTCTGTTCGTCGCGGTCAATGGGAAAAGGCGCTTATCTGCAATCTAGGTGTTTCTGCGTGCTGCGCCCGCCCAAAGAGTGCCCGGGTGAAAACGACAACGCAGGCATGTCGGGTGCCACTGTCTGCACCAGCACAGCAAGTTTTGAGCAAATATCTCCTTCCGTTCGGCCGCAATGGCAAGAAGCTTGTGCATCTTCTCTGTTCGTCGCGGTCAATGGGAAAGGGCGCTTATCTGCAATCTAGGTGTTTCTGCGTGCTGCACCCGCCCAAAGAGTGCCCGGGTGAAAACGACAACGCAGGCATGTCGGGTGCCACTGTCTGCACCAGCACAGCAAGTTTTGAGCAAATATCTCCTTCCGTTCGGCCGCAATGGCAAGAAGCTTGTGCATCTTCTCTGTTCGTCGCGGTCAATGGGAAAAGGCGCTTATCTGCAATCTAGGTGTTTCTGCGTGCTGCGCCCGCCCAAAAAGTGCCCGGGTGAAAACGACAAATCAGGCATGTCGGGTGCCACTGTCTGCACCAGCACAGCAAGTTTTGAGCAAATATCTCCTTCCGTTCGGCCGCAATGGCAAGAAGCTTGTGCATCTTCTCTGTTCGTCGCGGTCAATGGGAAAAGGCGCTTATCTGCAATCTAGGTGTTTCTGCGTGCTGCGCCCGCCCAAAGAGTGCCCGGGTGAAAACGACAACGCAGGCATGTCGGGTGCCACTGTCTGCACCAGCACAGCAAGTTTTGAGCAAATATCTCCTTCCGTTCGGCCGCAATGGCAAGAAGCTTGTGCATCTTCTCTGTTCGTCGCGGTCAATGGGAAAGGGCGCTTATCTGCAATCTAGGTGTTTCTGCGTGCTGCACCCGCCCAAAGAGTGCCCGGGTGAAAACGACAACGCAGGCATGTCGGGTGCCACTGTCTGCACCAGCACAGCAAGTTTTGAGCAAATATCTCCTTCCGTTCGGCCGCAATGGCAAGAAGCTTGTGCATCTTCTCTGTTCGTCGCGGTCAATGGGAAAAGGCGCTTATCTGCAATCTAGGTGTTTCTGCGTGCTGCGCCCGCCCAAAGAGTGCCCGGGTGAAAACGACAACGCAGGCATGTCGGGTGCCACTGTCTGCACCAGCACAGCTAGTTTTGAGCTAATATCTCCTTCCGTTCGGCCGCAATGGCAAGAAGCTTGTGCATCCTCTCTGTTCGTCGCGGTCAATGGGAAAAGGCGCTTATCTGCAATCTAGGTGTTTCTGCGTGCTGCACCCGCCCAAAGAGTGCCCGGGTGAAAACGACAACTTAGGCATGTCGGGTGCCACTGTCTGCACCAGCACAGCAAGTTTTGAGCAAATATCTCCTTCCGTTCGGCCGCAATGGCAAGAAGCTTGTGCATCTTCTCTGTTCGTCGCGGTCAATGGGAAAAGGCGCTTATCTGCAATCTAGGTGTTTCTGCGTGCTGCGCCCGCCCAAAGAGTGCCCGGGTGAAAACGACAACGCAGGCATGTCGGGTGCCACTGTCTGCACCAGCACAGCAAGTTTTGAGCAAATATCTCCTTCCGTTCGGCCGCAATGGCAAGAAGCTTGTGCATCCTCTCTGTTCGTCGCGGTCAATGGGAAAAGGCGCTTATCTGCAATCTAGGTGTTTCTGCGTGCTGCGCCCGCCCAAAGAGTGCCCGGGTGAAAACGACAACGCAGGCATGTCGGGTGCCACTGTCTGCACCAGCACAGCAAGTTTTGAGCAAATATCTCCTTCCGTTCGGCCGCAATGGTAAGAAGCTTGTGCATCCTCTCTGTTCGTCGCGGTCAATGGGAAAAGGCGCTTATCTGCAATCTAGGTGTTTCTGCGTGCTGCGCCTGCCCAAAGAGTGCCCGGGTGAAAACGACAACGCAGGCATGTCGGGTGCCACTGTCTGCACCAGCACAGCAAGTTTTGAGCAAATATCTCCTTCCATTCGGCCGCAATGGCAAGAAGCTTGTGCATCCTCTCTGTTCGTCGCGGTCAATGGGAAAAGGCGCTTATCTGCAATCTAGGTGTTTCTGCGTGCTGTGCCCGCCCAAAAAGTGCCCGGGTGAAAACGACAACGCAGGCATGTCGGGTGCCACTGTCTGCACCAGCACAGCAAGTTTTGAGCAAATATCTCCTTCCGTTCGGCCGCAATGGCAAGAAGCTTGTGCATCCTCTCTGTTCGTCGCGGTCAATGGGAAAAGGCGCTTATCTGCAATCTAGGTGTTTCTGCGTGCTGCACCCGCCCAAAGAGTGCCCGGGTGAAAACGACAACGCAGGCATGTCGGGTGCCACTGTCTGCACCAGCACAGCAAGTTTTGAGCAAATATCTCCTTCCGTTCGGCCGCAATGGCAAGAAGCTTGTGCATCCTCTCTGTTCGTCGCGGTCAATGGGAAAAGGCGCTTATCTGCAATCTAGGTGTTTCTGCGTGCTGCGCCCGCCCAAAGAGTGCCCGGGTGAAAACGACAACGCAGGCATGTCGGGTGCCACTGTCTGCACCAGCACAGCAAGTTTTGAGCAAATATCTCCTTCCGTTCGGCCGCAATGGCAAGAAGCTTGTGCATCCTCTCTGTTCGTCGCGGTCAATGGGAAAAGGCGCTTATCTGCAATCTAGGTGTTTCTGCGTGCTGCGCCCGCCCAAAGAGTGCCCGGGTGAAAACGACAACGCAGGCATGTCGGGTGCCACTGTCTGCACCAGCACAGCAAGTTTTGAGCAAATATCTCCTTCCGTTCGGCCGCAATGGTAAGAAGCTTGTGCATCCTCTCTGTTCGTCGCGGTCAATGGGAAAAGGCGCTTATCTGCAATCTAGGTGTTTCTGCGTGCTGCGCCTGCCCAAAGAGTGCCCGGGTGAAAACGACAACGCAGGCATGTCGGGTGCCACTGTCTGCACCAGCACAGCAAGTTATGAGCAAATATCTCCTTCCATTCGGCCGCAATGGCAAGAAGCTTGTGCATCCTCTCTGTTCGTCGCGGTCAATGGGAAAAGGCGCTTATCTGCAATCTAGGTGTTTCTGCGTGCTGTGCCCGCCCAAAAAGTGCCCGGGTGAAAACGACAACGCAGGCATGTCGGGTGTCACTGTCTGCACCAGCACAGCAAGTTTTGAGCAAATATCTCCTTCCGTTCGGCCGCAATGGCAAGAAGCTTGTGCATCCTCTCTGTTCGTCGCGGTCAATGGGAAAAGGCGCTTATCTGCAATCTAGGTGTTTCTGCGTGCTGCACCCGCCCAAAGAGTGCCCGGGTGAAAACGACAACGCAGGCATGTCGGGTGCCACTGTCTGCACCAGCACAGCAAGTTTTGAGCAAATATCTCCTTCCGTTCGGCCGCAATGGCAAGAAGCTTGTGCATCTTCTCTGTTCGTCGCGGTCAATGGGAAAAGGCGCTTATCTGCAATCTAGGTGTTTCTGCGTGCTGCACCCGCCCAAAGAGTGCCCGTGTGAAAACGACAACGCAGGCATGTCGGGTGCCACTGTCTGCACCAGCACAGCAAGTTTTGAGCAAATATCTCCTTTCGTTCGGCCGCAATGGCAAGAAGCTTGTGCATCTTCTCTGTTCGTCGCGGTCAATGGGAAAAGGCGCATATCTGCAATCTAGGTGTTTCTGCATGCTGCACCCGCCCAAACAGTGCCCGGGTGAAAACGACAACGCAGGCATGTCGGGTGCCACTGTCTGCACCAGCACAGCAAGTTTTTAGCAAATATCTCCTTCCGTTCGGCCGCAATGGCAAGAAGCTTGTGCATCTTCTCTGTTCGTCGCTGTCAATGGGAAAAGGCGCTTATCTGCAATCTAGGTGTTTCTGCGTGCTGCGCCCGCCCAAAGAGTGCCCGGGTGAAAACGACAACGCAGGCATGTCGGGTGCCACTGTCTGCACCAGCACAGCAAGTTTTGAACAAATATCTCCTTCCGTTCGGCCGCAATGGCAAGAAGCTTGTGCATCTTCTATGTTCGTTGCGGTCAATGGGAAAAGGCGCTTATCTGCAATCTAGGTGTTTCTGCGTGCTGCGCCCGCCCAAAGAGTGCCCGGGTTAAATCGACAACGCAGGCATGTCGGGTGCCACTGTCTGCACCAGCACAGCAAGTTTTGAGCAAATATCTCCTTCCGTTCGGCCTCAAAGGTAAGAAGCTTGTGCATCTTCTCTGTTCGTCGCTGTCAATGGGAAAAGGCGCTTATCTGCAATCTAGGTGTTTCTGCGTGCTGCGCCCGCCCAAAGAGTGCCCGGGTGAAAACGACAACGCAGGCATGTCGGGTGCCACTGTCTGCACCAGCACAGCAAGTTTTGAGCAAATATCTCCTTCCGTTCGGCCGCAATGGCAAGAAGCTTGTGCATCTTCTATGTTCGTTGCGGTCAATGGGAAAAGGCGCTTATCTGCAATCTAGGTGTTTCTGCGTGCTGCGCCCGCCCAAAGAGTGCCCGGGTTAAATCGACAACGCAGGCATGTCGGGTGCCACTGTCTGCACCAGCACAGCAAGTTTTGAGCAAATATCTCCTTCCGTTCGGCCTCAAAGGTAAGAAGCTTGTGCATCTTCTCTGTTCGTCGCGGTCAATGGGAAAAGGCGCTTATCTGCAATCTAGGTGTTTCTGCGAGCTTCGCCCGCCCAAAGAGTGCCCAGGTGAAAACGACAACGCAGGCATGTCGGGTGCCACTGTCTGCACCAGCACAGCAAGTTTTGAGCAAATATCTCCTTCTGTTCGGCCGCAATGGCAAGAAGCTTGTGCATCCTCTCTGTTCGTCGCGGTCAATGGGAAAAGGCGCTTATCTGCAATCTAGGTGTTTCTGCGTGCTGCGCCCGCCCAAAGAGTGCCCGGGTGAAAACGACAACGCAGGCATGTCGGGTGCCACTGTCTGCACCATTACAGCAAGTTTTGAGCAAATATCTCCTTCCGTTCTGCCGCAATGGCAAGAAGCTTGTGCATCTCTGTTCGTCGCGGTCAATGGGAAAAGGCGCTTATCTGCAATCTAGGTGTTTCTGCGTGCTGCGCCCGCCAAAAGAGTGCCCGGGTGAAAACGACAACGCAGGCATGTCGGGTGCCACTGTCTGCACCAGCACAGCAAGTTTTGAGCAAATATCTCCTTCCGTTCGGCCGCAATGGCAAGAAGCTTGTGCATCTTCTCTGTTCGTCGCGGTCAATGGGAAAAGGCGCTTATCTGCAATCTAGGTGTTTCTGCGTGCTGCGCCCGCCCAAAGAGTGCCCGGGTGAAAACGACAACGCAGGCATGTCGGGTGCCACTGTCTGCACCAGCACAGCAAGTTTTGAGCAAATATCTCCTTCCGTTCGGCCGCAATGGCAAGAAGCTTGTGCATCTTCTCTGTTCGTCGCGGTCAATGGGAAAGGGCGCTTATCTGCAATCTAGGTGTTTCTGCGTGCTGCACCCGCCCAAAGAGTGCCCGGGTGAAAACGACAACGCAGGCATGTCGGGTGCCACTGTCTGCACCAGCACAGCAAGTTTTGAGCAAATATCTCCTTCCGTTCGGCCGCAATGGCAAGAAGCTTGTGCATCTTCTCTGTTCGTCGCGGTCAATAGGAAAAGGCGCTTATCTGCAATCTAGGTGTTTCTGCGTGCTGCGCCCGCCCAAAAAGTGCCCGGGTGAAAACGACAAATCAGGCATGTCGGGTGCCACTGTCTGCACCAGCACAGCAAGTTTTGAGCAAATATCTCCTTCCGTTCGGCCGCAATGGCAAGAAGCTTGTGCATCTTCTCTGTTCGTCGCGGTCAATGGGAAAAGGCGCTTATCTGCAATCTAGGTGTTTCTGCGTGCTGCGCCCGCCCAAAGAGTGCCCGGGTGAAAACGACAACGCAGGCATGTCGGGTGCCACTGTCTGCACCAGCACAGCTAGTTTTGAGCTAATATCTCCTTCCGTTCGGCCGCAATGGCAAGAAGCTTGTGCATCCTCTCTGTTCGTCGCGGTCAATGGGAAAAGGCGCTTATCTGCAATCTAGGTGTTTCTGCGTGCTGCACCCGCCCAAAGAGTGCCCGGGTGAAAACGACAACTTAGGCATGTCGGGTGCCACTGTCTGCACCAGCACAGCAAGTTTTGAGCAAATATCTCCTTCCGTTCGGCCGCAATGGCAAGAAGCTTGTGCATCTTCTCTGTTCGTCGCGGTCAATGGGAAAAGGCGCTTATCTGCAATCTAGGTGTTTCTGCGTGCTGCGCCCGCCCAAAGAGTGCCCGGGTGAAAACGACAACGCAGGCATGTCGGGTGCCACTGTCTGCACCAGCACAGCAAGTTTTGAGCAAATATCTCCTTCCGTTCGGCCGCAATGGCAAGAAGCTTGTGCATCCTCTCTGTTCGTCGCGGTCAATGGGAAAAGGCGCTTATCTGCAATCTAGGTGTTTCTGCGTGCTGCGCCCGCCCAAAGAGTGCCCGGGTGAAAACGACAACGCAGGCATGTCGGGTGCCACTGTCTGCACCAGCACAGCAAGTTTTGAGCAAATATCTCCTTCCGTTCGGCCGCAATGGTAAGAAGCTTGTGCATCCTCTCTGTTCGTCGCGGTCAATGGGAAAAGGCGCTTATCTGCAATCTAGGTGTTTCTGCGTGCTGCGCCTGCCCAAAGAGTGCCCGGGTGAAAACGACAACGCAGGCATGTCGGGTGCCACTGTCTGCACCAGCACAGCAAGTTATGAGCAAATATCTCCTTCCATTCGGCCGCAATGGCAAGAAGCTTGTGCATCCTCTCTGTTCGTCGCGGTCAATGGGAAAAGGCGCTTATCTGCAATCTAGGTGTTTCTGCGTGCTGTGCCCGCCCAAAAAGTGCCCGGGTGAAAACGACAACGCAGGCATGTCGGGTGCCACTGTCTGCACCAGCACAGCAAGTTTTGAGCAAATATCTGCTTCCGTTCGGCCGCAATGGCAAGAAGCTTGTGCATCCTCTCTGTTCGTCGCGGTCAATGGGAAAAGGCGCTTATCTGCAATCTAGGTGTTTCTGCGTGCTGCGCCCGCCCAAAGAGTGCCCGGGTGAAAACGACAACGCAGGCATGTCGGGTGCCACTGTCTGCACCAGCACAGCAAGTTTTGAGCAAATATCTCCTTCCGTTCGGCCGCAATGGCAAGAAGCTTGTGCATCTTCTCTGTTCGTCGCGGTCAATGGGAAAAGGCGCTTATCTGCAATCTAGGTGTTTCTGCGTGCTGCGCCCGCCCAAAGAGTGCCCGGGTGAAAACGACAACGCAGGCATGTCGGGTGCCACTGTCTGCACAAGCACAGCAAGTTTTGAGCAAATATCTCCTTCCGTTCGGCCGCAATGGCAAGAAGCTTGTGCATCTTCTCTGTTCGTCGCTGTCAATGGGAAAAGGCGCTTATCTGCAATCTAGGTGTTTCTGCGTGCTGCGCCCGCCCAAAGAGTGCCCGGGTTAAATCGACAACGCAGGCATGTCGGGTGCCACTGTCTGCACCAGCACAGCAAGTTTTGAGCAAATATCTCCTTCCGTTCGGCCGCAATGGCAAGAAGCTTGTGCATCTTCTCTGTTCGTCGCGGTCAATGGGAAAAGGCGCTTATCTGCAATCTAGGTGTTTCTGCGAGCTTCGCCCGCCCAAAGAGTGCCCAGGTGAAAACGACAACGCAGGCATGTCGGGTGCCACTGTCTGCACCAGCACAGCAAGTTTTGAGCAAATATCTCCTTCTGTTCGGCCGCAATGGCAAGAAGCTTGTGCATCCTCTCTGTTCGTCGCGGTCAATGGGAAAAGGCGCTTATCTGCAATCTAGGTGTTTCTGCGTGCTGCGCCCGCCCAAAGAGTGCCCGGGTGAAAACGACAACGCAGGCATGTCGGGTGCCACTGTCTGCACCAGCACAGCAAGTTTTGAGCAAATATCTCCTTCCGTTCGGCCGCAATGGCAAGAAGCTTGTGCATCTTCTCTGTTCGTCGCGGTCAATGGGAAAAGGCGCTTATCTGCAATCTAGGTGTTTCTGCGTGCTGCACCCGCCCAAAGAGTGCCCGGGTGAAAACGACAACGCAGGCATGTCGGGTGCCACTGTCTGCACCAGCACAGCAAGTTTTGAGCAAATATCTCCTTCCGTTCGGCCGCAATGGCAAGAAGCTTGTGCATCTTCTCTGTTCGTCGCCGTCAATGGGAAAAGGCGCTTATCTGCAATCTAGGTGTTTCTGCGTGCTGCGCCCGCCCAAAGAGTGCCCGGGTGAAAACGACAAAGCAGGCATGTCGGGTGCCACTGTCTGCACCAGCAAAGCAAGTTTTGAGCAAATATCTCCTTCCGTTCGGCCGCAATGGCAAGAAGCTTGTGCATCTTCTCTGTTCGTCGCGGTCAATGGGAAAAGGCGCTTATCTGCAATCTAGGTGTTTCTGCGTGCTTCGCCCGCCCAAAGAGTGCCCAGGTGAAAACGACAACGCAGGCATGTCGGGTGCCACTGTCTGCACCAGCACAGCAAGTTTTGAGCAAATATCTCCTTCCGTTCGGCCGCAATGGCAAGAAGCTTGTGCATCTTCTCTGTTCGTCGCGGTCAATGGGAAAAGGCACTTATCTGCAATCTAGGTGTTTCTGCGTGCTTCGCCCGCCCAAAGAGTGCCAAGGTGAAAACGACAACGCAGGCATGTCGGGTGCCACTGTCTGCACCAGCACAGCAAGTTTTGAGCAAATATCTCCTTCCGTTCGGCCGCAATGGCAAGAAGCTTGTGCATCTTCTATGTTCGTCGCGTTCAATGGGAAAAGGCGCTTATCTGCAATCTAGGTGTTTCTGCGTGCTGCGCCTGCCCAAAGAGTGCCCGAGTAAAAACGATAACGCAGGAATGTCGGGTGCCACAGCAAGTTTTGAGCAAATATCTCATTCCGTTCGGCCGCAATTGCAAGAAGCTTGTGCATCTTCTATGTTCGTCGCGGTCAAAGGGAAAAAGAAGCTTATCTGCAATCTAGGTGTTTCTGCGTGCTGCGCCTGCGCAACAACGCAGGCACGTCGGGTGCCACTGTCTGCACCAGCAAAGCAAGTATTGAGCAAATATCTCCTTCCGTTCGGCCGGAATTGCAAGAAGTTTGTGCATCTTCTATGTTCGTTGCGGTCAATGGCAAAAGGCGCTTATCTGCAATCTAGGTGTTTCTGCATGCTGCGCCTGCCCAAAGAGTGCCCGGGTGAAAACGACAACGCAGGCATGTCGGGTGCCACTGTCTGCACCAGCATAGCAAGTTTTGAGCAGATATCTCCTTCCGTTCAGCCGGAATTGCAAGAAGTTTGTGCATCTTTTATGTTGGTCGCGGTCAATGGCAAAAGGCGCTTATCTGCAATCTAAGTGTTTCAGCATGCTGCGCCGGCCCAAAGAGTGCCCGACTGAAAACTACAACGCAGGCATGTTGGGTGCCACTGTCTTGAGTTTTGAGCAGATATCTCCTTCCGTTCGGCCGGAATTGCAAGAGGTTTGTGCATCTTCATTGTTCGTCGCGGTCAATGGCAAAAGGTGCTTATCTGCAATCTAGGTGTTTCTGCGTGCTGCGCCTGCCCAAAGAGTGCCCGGGTGAAAAGGACAACGCAGGCATGTCGGGTGCCACTGTCTGCATCAGCACAGCAAGTTTTGAGCAAATATCTCCTTTCGTTCGCCCGCAATTGCAAGAAGCTTGTGCATCTTCTATGTTCGTCGCGGTCAATGGGAAAGGGCGCTTATTTGCAATCTAGGTGTTTCTGCGTGCTGCGCCTGCCCAAAGAGTGCCCGAGTAAAAACGATAACGCAGGAATGTCGGGTGCCACAGCAAGTTTTGAGCAAATATCTCCTTCTGTTTGGCCACAATTGCGAGAAGCTTGTGCATCTTCTATGTTCGTCGCGGTCAAAGGGAAAAAGAAGCTTATCTGCAATCTAGGTGTTTCTGCGTGCTGCGCATGCCCAACAACGCAGGCATGTCGGGTGCCACTGTCTGCACCAGCTCAGCAAGTATTGAGCAAATATCTCCTTCCGTTCGGCCGGAATTGCAAGAAGTTTGTGCATCTTCTATGTTCGTTGCGGTCAATGGCAAAAGGCGCTTATCTGCAATCTAGGTGTTTCTGCATGCTGCGCCTGCCCAAAGAGTGCCCGGGTGAAAACGACAACGCAGGCATGTCGGGTGCCACTGTCTGCACCAGCATAGCAAGTTTTGAGCAGATATCTCCTTCCGTTCGGCCGGAATTGCAAGAAGTTTGTGCATCTTTTATGTTGGTCGCGGTCAATGGCAAAAGGCGCTCATGTGCAATCTAAGTGTTTCAGCGTGCTGCGCCGGCCCAAAGAGTGCCCGACTGAAAACTACAACGCAGGCATGTCGGGTGCCACTGTCTTGAGTTTTGAGCAGATATCTCCTTCCGTTCGGCCGGAATTGCAAGAGGTTTGTACATCTTCATTGTTCGTCGCGGTCAATGGCAAAAGGTGCTTATCTGCAATCTAGGTGTTTCTGCGTGCTGCGCCTGCCCAACGAGTGCCCGGGTGAAAACGACAACGTAGGCATGTCGGGTGCCACTGTCTGCACCAGCACAGCAAGTTTTGAGCAAATATCTCCTTCCGTTCGGCCGCAATTGCAAGAAGCTTGTGCATCTTCTATGTTCGTCGCGGTCAAAGGGAAAAAGAAGCTTATCTGCAATCTAGGTGTTTCTGCGTGCTGCGCCGGCCCAAAGAGTGCCCGGCGGAAAACGACAACGCAGGCATGTCGGGTGCAACTGTCTGCACCAGCACAGCAAGTTTTGAGCAAATATCTCCTTCCGTTCGGCCGTAATTGCAAGAAATTTGTGCATCTTCTATGTTCGTCACGGTCAATGGGAAAAGGCGCTTATCTGCAATCTAGGTGTTTCTGCGTGCTGCGCCTGCCCAAGAAGTGCCCGGGTGAAAACAACAACGCTGGCATGTCGGGTGCCACTGTCTGCACCAGCACAGCAAGTTTTGAGCAGATATCTCCTTCCGTTCGGCCGAAATTGGAAGAAGTTTGTGCATCTTCTATGTTCGTCGCGGTCAATGGCAAAAGGCGCTTATCAGCAATCTAGGTGTTTCTGCGTGCTGCGCCTGCCCAACGAGTGCCCGGGTGAAAACGACAACGCAGGCATGTCGGGTGCCACTGTCTGCACCAGCACAGCAAGTTTTGAGCAAATATCTCCTTCCGTTCGGCCGCAATTGCAAGAAGCTTGTGCATCTTCTATGTTCGTCGCGGTCAAAGGGAAAAAGAAGCTTATCTGCAATCTAGGTGTTTCTGCGTGCTGCGCCTGCCCAACAACGCAGGCATGTCGGGTGCCACTGTCTGCACCAGCACAGCAAGTATTGAGCAAATATCTCCTTCCGTTCGGCCGGAATTGCAAGAAGTTTGTGCATCTTCTATGTTCGTTGCGGTCAATGGCAAAAGGCGCTTATCTGCAATCTAGGTGTTTCTGCATGCTGCGCCTGCCCAAAGAGTGCCCGGGTGAAAACGACAACGCAGGCATGTCGGGTGCCACTGTCTGCACCAGCATAGCAAGTTTTGAGCAGATATCTCCTTCCGTTCGGCCGGAATTGCAAGAAGTTTGTGCATCTTTTATGTTGGTCGCGGTCAATGGCAAAAGGCGCTCATCTGCAATCTAAGTGTTTCAGCGTGCTGCGCCGGCCCAAAGAGTGCCCGACTGAAAACTACAACGCAGGCATGTCGGGTGCCACTGTCTTGAGTTTTGAGCAGATATCTCCTTCCGTTCGGCCGGAATTGCAAGAGGTTTGTGCATCTTCATTGTTCGTCGCGGTCAATGGCAAAAGGTGCTTATCTGCAATCTAGGTGTTTCTGCGTGCTGCGCCTGCCCAAAGAGTGCCCGGGTGAAAAGGACAACGCAGGCATGTCGGGTGCCACTGTCTGCACCAGCACAGCAAGTTTTGAGCAAATATCTCCTTCCGTTCGGCCGCAATTGCAAGAAGCTTGTGCATCTTCTATGTTCGTCGCGGTCAAAGGGAAAAAGAAGCTTATCTGCAATTTAGGTGTTTCTGCGTGCTGCGCCGGCCCAAAGAGTGCCCTGCGGAAAACGACAACGCAGGCATGTCGGGTGCCACTGTCTGCACCAGCACAGCAAGTTTTGAGCAAATATCTCCTTCCGTTCGGCCGTAATTGCAAGAAATTTGTGCATCTTCTATGTTCGTCGCGGTCAATGGGAAAAGGCGCTTATCTGCAATCTAGGTGTTTCTGCGTGCTGCGCCTGCCCAAGAAGTGCCCGGGTGAAAACAACAACGCTGGCATGTCTGGTGCCACTGTCTGCACCAGCACAGCAAGTTTTGAGCAGATATCTCCTTCCGTTCGGCCAAAATTGGAAGAAGTTTGTGCATCTTCTATGTTCGTTGCGGTCAATGGCAAAAGGCGCTTATCTGCAATCTAGGTGTTTCTGCGTGCTGCGCCTGCCCAAAGAGTGCCCGGGTGAAAACGATAACGCAGGCATGTCGGGTGCCACAGCAAGTTTTGAGCATATATCTCCTTCTGTTTGGCCGCAATTGCGAGAAGCTTGTGCATCTTCTATGTTCGTCGCGGTCAAAGGGAAAAAGAAGCTTATCTGCAATCTAGGTGTTTCTGCGTGCTGCGCCTGCCCAACAACGCAGGCATGTCGGGTGCCACTGTCTGCACCAGCACAGCAAGTTTTGAGCAAATATCTCCTTCCGTTCGGCCGGAATTGCAAGAAGTTTGTGCATCTTTTATGTTGGTCGCGGTCAATGGCAAAAGGCGCTTATCTGCAATCTAAGTGTTTCAGCGTGCTGCGCCGGCCCAAAGAGTGCCCGACTGAAAACTACAACGCAGGCATGTCGGGTGCCACTGTCTTGAGTTTTGAGCAGATATCTCCTTCCGTTCGGCCGGAATTGCAAGAGGTTTGTGCATCTTCATTGTTCGTCGCGGTCAATGGCAAAAGGTGCTTATCTGCAATCTAGGTGTTTCTGCGTGCTGCGCCTGCCCAAAGAGTGCCCGGGTGAAAAGGACAACGCAGGCATGTCGGGTGCCACTGTCTGCACCAGCACAGCAAGTTTTGAGCAAATATCTCCTTCCGTTCGGCCGCAATTGCAAGAAGCTTGTGCATCTTCTATGTTCGTCACGGTCAATGGGAAAAGGCGCTTATCTGCAATCTAGGTGTTTCTGCGTGCTGCGCCTGCCCAAAGAGTGCCCGGGTGAAAAGGACAATGCAGGCATGTCGGGTGCCACTGTCTGCACCAGCACAGCAAGTTTTGAGCAAATATCTCCTTCCGTTCGGCCGCAATTGCAAGAAGCTTGTGCATCTTCTATGTTCGTCGCGGTCAATGGGAAAAGGCGCTTATCTGCAATCTAGGTGTTTCTGCGTGCTGCGCCTGCCCAAAGAGTGCCCGGGTGAAAAGGACAACGCAGGCATGTCGGGTGCCACTGTCTGCATCAGCACAGCAAGTTTTGAGCAAATATCTCCTTCCGTTCGGCCGCAATTGCAAGAAGCTTGTGCATCTTCTATGTTCGTCGCGGTCAATGGGAAAGGGCGCTTATTTGCTATCTAGGTGTTTCTGCGTGCTGCGCCTGCCCAAAGAGTGCCCAAGTAAAAACGATAACGCAGGAATGTCGGGTGCCACAGCAAGTTTTGAGCAAATATCTCCTTCTGTTTGGCCGCAATTGCGAGAAGCTTGTGCATCTTCTATGTTCGTCACGGTCAAAGGGAAAAAGAAGCTTATCTGCAATCTAGGTGTTTCTGCGTGCTGCGCCTGCCCAACAACGCAGGCATGTCGGGTGCCACTGTCTGCACCAGCACAGCAAGTATTGAGCAAATATCTCCTTCCGTTCGGCCGGAATTGCAAGAAGTTTGTGCATCTTCTATGTTCGTTGCGGTCAATGGCAAAAGGTGCTTATCTGCAATCTAGGTGTTTCTGCATGCTGCGCCTGCCCAAAGAGTGCCCGGGTGAAAACGACAACGCAGGCATGTCGGGTGCCACTGTCTGCACCAGCATAGCAAGTTTTGAGCAGATATCTCCTTCCGTTCGGCCGGAATTGCAAGAAGTTTGTGCATCTTTTATGTTGGTCGCGGTCAATGGCAAAAGGCGCTTATCTGCAATCTAAGTGTTTCAGCGTGCTGCGCCGGCCCAAAGAGTGCCCGACTGAAAACTACAACGCAGGCATGTCGGGTGCCACTGTCTTGAGTTTTGAGCAGATATCTCCTTCCGTTCAGCCGGAATTGCAAGAGGTTTGTGCATTTTCATTGTTCGTCGCGGTCAATGGCAAAAGGTGCTTATCTGCAATCTAGGTGTTTCTGCGTGCTGCGCCTGCCCAAAGAGTGCCCGGGTGAAAAGGACAACGCAGGCATGTCGGGTGCCACTGTCTGCACCAGCACAGCAAGTTTTGAGCAAATATCTCCTTCCGTTCGGCCGCAATTGCAAGAAGCTTGTGCATCTTCTTTGTTCGTTGCGGTCAATGGGAAAAGGCGCTTATCTGCAATCTAGGTGTTTCTGCGTGCTGCGCCTGCCCAAAGAGTGCCCGGGTGAAAAGGACAACGCAGGCATGTCGGGTGCCACTGTCTGCACCAGCACAGCAAGTTTTGAGCAGATATCTCCTTCCGTTCGGCCAAAATTGGAAGAAGTTTGTGCATCTTCTATGTTCGTTGCGGTCAATGGCAAAAGGCGCTTATCTGCAATCTAGGTGTTTCTGCGTGCTGCGCCTGCCCAGAGTGCCCGGGTGAAAACGATAACGCAGGCATGTCGGGTGCCACAGCAAGTTTTGAGCAAATATCTCCTTCTGTTTGGCTGCAATTGCGAGAAGCTTGTGCATCTTCTATGTTCGTCGCGGTCAAAGGGAAAAAGAAGCTTATCTGCAATCTAGGTGTTTCTGCGTGTTGCGCCTGCCCAACAACGCAGGCATGTCGGGTGCCACTGTCTGCACCAGCACAGCAAGTTTTGAGCAAATATCTCCTTCCGTTCGGCCGCAATTGCAAGAAGCTTGTGCATCTTCTATGTTCGTCGCGGTCAATGGGAAAAGGCGCTTATCTGCAATCTAGGTGTTTCTGCGTGCTGCGCCTGCCCAAAGAGTGCCCGAGTGAAAACGACAACGCAGGCATGTCGGGTGCCACTGTCTGCACCAGCACAGCAAGTTTTGAGCAAATATCTCCTTCCGTTCGGCCGCAATTGCAAGAAGCTTGTGCATCTTCTATGTTCGTTGCGGTCAATGGGAAAAGGCGCTTATCTGCAATCTAGGTGTTTCTGCATGCTGCGCCTGCCCAAAGAGTGCCCGGGTGAAAAGGACAACGCAGGCATGTCGGGTGCCACTGTCTGCACCAGCACAGCAAGTTTTGAGCAAATATCTCCTTCTGTTTGGCCGCAATTGCAAGAAGCTTGTGCATCTTCTATGTTCGTCGCGGTCAATGGGAAAAGGCGCTTATCTGCAATCTAGGTGTTTCTGCGTGCTGCGCCTGCCCAAAGAGTGCCCGAGTGAAAACGACAACGCAGGCATGTCGGGTGCCACTGTCTGCACCAGCACAGCAAGTTTTGAGCAGATATCTCCTTCCATTCGGCCGGAATTGCAAGAAGTTTGTGCATCTTTTATGTTGGTCGCGGTCAATGGCAAAAGGCGCTTATCTGCAATCTAAGTGTTTCAGCGTGCTGCGCCGGCCCAAAGAGTGCCCGACTGAAAACTACAACGCAGGCATGTCGGGTGCCACTGTCTTGAGTTTTGAGCAGATATCTCCTTCCGTTCGGCCGGAATTGCAAGAGGTTTGTGCATCTTTATTGTTCGTCGCGGTCAATGGCAAAAGGTGCTTATCTGCAATCTAGGTGTTTCTGCGTGCTGCGCCTGCCCAAAGAGTGCCCGGGTGAAAAGGACAACACAGGCATGTCGTGTGCCACTGTCTGCACCAGCACAGCAAGTTTTGAGCAAATATCTCCTTCCGTTCGGCCGCAATTGCAAGAAGCTTGTGCATCTTCTATGTTCGTCGCGGTCAAAGAGAAAAAGAAGCTTATCTGCAATCTAGGTGTTTCTGTGTGCTGCGCCGGCCCAAAGAGTGCCCGGCGGAAAACGACAACGCAGGCATGTCGGGTGCCACTGTCTGCACCAGCACAGCAAGTTTTGAGCAAATATCTCCTTCCGTTCGGCCGTAATTGCAAAAAATTTGTGCATCTTCTATGTTCGTCACGGTCAATGGGAAAAGGCGCTTATCTGCAATCTAGGAGTTTCTGTGTGCTGCGCATGCCCAAGAAGTGCCCGGGTGAAAACAACAACGCTGGCATGTCGGGTGCCACTGTCTGCACCAGCACAGCAAGTTTTGAGCAGATATCTCCTTCCGTTCGGCCGAAATTGGAAGAAGTTTGTGCATCTTCTATGTTCGTCGCGGTCAGTGGCAAAAGGCGCTTATCAGCAATCTAGGTGTTTCTGCATGCTGCGCCGGCTCAAAGAGTGCCCGGCTGAAAACGACAACGCAGGCATGTCGGGTGCCACAGCCTGCACCAGCACAGCAAGTTTTGAGCAGATATCTCCTTCCGTTCGGCCGCAATTGCAAGAAGCTTGTGCATCTTCTATGTTCGTCGCGGTCAATGGGAAAAGGCGCTTATCTGCAATCTAGGTGTTTCTGCGTGCTGCGCCTGCCCAAAGAGTGCCCGAGTAAAAACGATAACGCAGGAATGTCGGGTGCCACAGCAAGTTTTGAGCAAATATCTCATTCCGTTCGGCCGCAATTGCAAGAAGCTTGTGCATCTTCTATGTTCGTCGCGGTCAAAGGGAAAAAGAAGCTTATCTGCAATCTAGGTGTTTCTGCGTGCTGCGCCTGCGCAACAACGCAGGCACGTCGGGTGCCACTGTCTGCACCAGCAAAGCAAGTATTGAGCAAATATCTCCTTCCGTTCGGCCGGAATTGCAAGAAGTTTGTGCATCTTCTATGTTCGTTGCGGTCAATGGCAAAAGGCGCTTATCTGCAATCTAGGTGTTTCTGCATGCTGCGCCTGCCCAAAGAGTGCCCGGGTGAAAACGACAACGCAGGCATGTCGGGTGCCACTGTCTGCACCAGCATAGCAAGTTTTGAGCAGATATCTCCTTCCGTTCAGCCGGAATTGCAAGAAGTTTGTGCATCTTTTATGTTGGTCGCGGTCAATGGCAAAAGGCGCTTATCTGCAATCTAAGTGTTTCAGCATGCTGCGCCGGCCCAAAGAGTGCCCGACTGAAAACTACAACGCAGGCATGTTGGGTGCCACTGTCTTGAGTTTTGAGCAGATATCTCCTTCCGTTCGGCCGGAATTGCAAGAGGTTTGTGCATCTTCATTGTTCGTCGCGGTCAATGGCAAAAGGTGCTTATCTGCAATCTAGGTGTTTCTGCGTGCTGCGCCTGCCCAAAGAGTGCCCGGGTGAAAAGGACAACGCAGGCATGTCGGGTGCCACTGTCTGCATCAGCACAGCAAGTTTTGAGCAAATATCTCCTTTCGTTCGCCCGCAATTGCAAGAAGCTTGTGCATCTTCTATGTTCGTCGCGGTCAATGGGAAAGGGCGCTTATTTGCAATCTAGGTGTTTCTGCGTGCTGCGCCTGCCCAAAGAGTGCCCGAGTAAAAACGATAACGCAGGAATGTCGGGTGCCACAGCAAGTTTTGAGCAAATATCTCCTTCTGTTTGGCCACAATTGCGAGAAGCTTGTGCATCTTCTATGTTCGTCGCGGTCAAAGGGAAAAAGAAGCTTATCTGCAATCTAGGTGTTTCTGCGTGCTGCGCATGCCCAACAACGCAGGCATGTCGGGTGCCACTGTCTGCACCAGCTCAGCAAGTATTGAGCAAATATCTCCTTCCGTTCGGCCGGAATTGCAAGAAGTTTGTGCATCTTCTATGTTCGTTGCGGTCAATGGCAAAAGGCGCTTATCTGCAATCTAGGTGTTTCTGCATGCTGCGCCTGCCCAAAGAGTGCCCGGGTGAAAACGACAACGCAGGCATGTCGGGTGCCACTGTCTGCACCAGCATAGCAAGTTTTGAGCAGATATCTCCTTCCGTTCGGCCGGAATTGCAAGAAGTTTGTGCATCTTTTATGTTGGTCGCGGTCAATGGCAAAAGGCGCTCATGTGCAATCTAAGTGTTTCAGCGTGCTGCGCCGGCCCAAAGAGTGCCCGACTGAAAACTACAACGCAGGCATGTCGGGTGCCACTGTCTTGAGTTTTGAGCAGATATCTCCTTCCGTTCGGCCGGAATTGCAAGAGGTTTGTACATCTTCATTGTTCGTCGCGGTCAATGGCAAAAGGTGCTTATCTGCAATCTAGGTGTTTCTGCGTGCTGCGCCTGCCCAACGAGTGCCCGGGTGAAAACGACAACGTAGGCATGTCGGGTGCCACTGTCTGCACCAGCACAGCAAGTTTTGAGCAAATATCTCCTTCCGTTCGGCCGCAATTGCAAGAAGCTTGTGCATCTTCTATGTTCGTCGCGGTCAAAGGGAAAAAGAAGCTTATCTGCAATCTAGGTGTTTCTGCGTGCTGCGCCGGCCCAAAGAGTGCCCGGCGGAAAACGACAACGCAGGCATGTCGGGTGCAACTGTCTGCACCAGCACAGCAAGTTTTGAGCAAATATCTCCTTCCGTTCGGCCGTAATTGCAAGAAATTTGTGCATCTTCTATGTTCGTCACGGTCAATGGGAAAAGGCGCTTATCTGCAATCTAGGTGTTTCTGCGTGCTGCGCCTGCCCAAGAAGTGCCCGGGTGAAAACAACAACGCTGGCATGTCGGGTGCCACTGTCTGCACCAGCACAGCAAGTTTTGAGCAGATATCTCCTTCCGTTCGGCCGAAATTGGAAGAAGTTTGTGCATCTTCTATGTTCGTCGCGGTCAATGGCAAAAGGCGCTTATCAGCAATCTAGGTGTTTCTGCGTGCTGCGCCTGCCCAACGAGTGCCCGGGTGAAAACGACAACGCAGGCATGTCGGGTGCCACTGTCTGCACCAGCACAGCAAGTTTTGAGCAAATATCTCCTTCCGTTCGGCCGCAATTGCAAGAAGCTTGTGCATCTTCTATGTTCGTCGCGGTCAAAGGGAAAAAGAAGCTTATCTGCAATCTAGGTGTTTCTGCGTGCTGCGCCTGCCCAACAACGCAGGCATGTCGGGTGCCACTGTCTGCACCAGCACAGCAAGTATTGAGCAAATATCTCCTTCCGTTCGGCCGGAATTGCAAGAAGTTTGTGCATCTTCTATGTTCGTCGCGGTCAATGGCAAAAGGCGCTTATCAGCAATCTAGGTGTTTCTGCGTGCTGTGTCGGCTCAAAGAGTGCCCGGCTGAAAACGACAACGCAGGCATGTCGGGTGCCACAGCCTGCACCAGCACAGAAAGTTTTGAGCAGATATCTCCTTCCGTTCCGCCGGAATTGCAAGAAGTTTGTGCATCTTCTATGTTCGTTGCGGTCAATGGCAAAAGGCGCTTATCTGCAATCTAGGTGTTTCTGCGTGCTGCGCCAGCCCAAAGAGTGCCCGGGTGAAAAGGACAACACAGGCATGTCGGGTGCCACTGTCTGCACCAGCACAGCAAGTTTTGAGCAAATATCTCCTTCCGTTCGGCCTCAATGGCAAGAAGCTTGTGCATCTTCTCTGTTCGTCGCGGTCAATGGGAAAAGGCGCTTATCTGCAATCTAGGTGTTTCTGCGTGCTGCACCCGCCCAAAGAGTGCCCGGGTGAAAACGACAACGCAGGCATGTCGGGTGCCACTGTCTGCACCAGCACAGCAAGTTTTGAGCAAATATCTCCTTCCGTTCGGCCGCAATGACAAGAAGCTTGTGCATCTTCTCTGTTCGTCGCGGTCAATGGGAAAAGGCGCTTATCTGCAATCTAGGTGTTTCTGCGTGCTGCACCCGCCCAAAGAGTGCCCGGGTGAAAACGACAACGCAGGCATGTCGGGTGCCACTGTCTGCACCAGCACAGCAAGTTTTGAGCAAATATCTCCTTCCGTTCGGCCACAATGGCAAGAAGCTTGTGCATCTTCTCTGTTCGTCGCTGTCAATGGGAAAAGGCGCTTATCTGCAATCTAGGTGTTTCTGCGTGCTGCGCCCGCCCAAAGAGTGCCCGGGTGAAAACGACAACGCAGGCATGTCGGGTGCCACTGTCTGCACCAGCACAGCAAGTTTTGAGCAAATATCTCCTTCCGTTCGGCCGCAATGGCAAGAAGCTTGTGCATCTTCTATGTTCGTTGCGGTCAATGGGAAAAGGCGCTTATCTGCAATCTAGGTGTTTCTGCGTGCTGCGCCCGCCCAAAGAGTGCCCGGGTTAAATCGACAACGCAGGCATGTCGGGTGCCACTGTCTGCACCAGCACAGCAAGTTTTGAGCAAATATCTCCTTCCGTTCGGCCTCAAAGGTAAGAAGCTTGTGCATCTTCTCTGTTCGTCGCGGTCAATGGGAAAAGGCGCTTATCTGCAATCTAGGTGTTTCTGCGTGCTGCGCCCGCCCAAAGAGTGCCCGGGTGAAAACGACAACGCAGGCATGTCGGGTGCCACTGTCTGCACCAGCATAGCAAGTTTTGAGCAGATATCTCCTTCCGTTCGGCTGGAATTGCAAGAAGTTTGTGCATCTTTTATGTTGGTCGCGGTCAATGGCAAAAGGCGCTTATCTGCAATCTAAGTGTTTCAGCGTGCTGCGCCGGCCCAAAGAGTGCCCGACTGAAAACTACAACGCAGGCATGTCGGGTGCCACTGTCTTGAGTTTTGAGCAGATATCTCCTTCCGTTCGGCCGGAATTGCAAGAGGTTTGTGCATCTTCATTGTTCGTCGCGGTCAATGGCAAAAGGTGCTTATCTGCAATCTAGGTGTTTCTGCGTGCTGCGCCTGCCCAAAGAGTGCCCGGGTGAAAAGGACAACGCAGGCATGTCGGGTGCCACTGTCTGCACCAGCACAGCAAGTTTTGAGCAAATATCTCCTTCCGTTCGGCCGCAATTGCAAGAAGCTTATGCATCTTCTATGTTCGTCGCGGTCAAAGGGAAAAAGAAGCTTATCTGCAATTTAGGTGTTTCTGCGTGCTGCGCCGGCCCAAAGAGTGCCCGGCGGAAAACGACAACGCAAGCATGTCGGGTGCCACTGTCTGCACCAGCACAGCAAGTTTTGAGCAAATATCTCCTTCCGTTCGGCCGTAATTGCAAGAAATTTGTGCATCTTCTATGTTCGTCACGGTCAATGGGAAAAGGCGCTTATCTGCAATCTAGGTGTTTCTGCGTGCTGCGCCTGCCCAAGAAGTGCCCGGGTGAAAACAACAACGCTGGCATGTCGGGTGCCACTGTCTGCACCAGCACAGCAAGTTTTGAGCAGATATCTCCTTCCGTTCGGCCGAAATTGGAAGAAGTTTGTGCATCTTCTATGTTCGTCGCGGTCAATGGCAAAAGGCGCTTATCAGCAATCTAGGTGTTTCTGCGTGCTGCGTCGGCTCAAAGAGTGCCCGGCTGAAAACGACAACGCAGGCATGTCGGGTGCCACAGCCTGCACCAGCACAGAAAGTTTTGAGCAGATATCTCCTTCCGTTCCGCCGGAATTGCAAGAAGTTTGTGCATCTTCTATGTTCGTTGCGGTCAATGGCAAAAGGCGCTTATCTGCAATCTAGGTGTTTCTGCGTGCTGCGCCAGCCCAAAGAGTGCCCGGGTGAAAAGGACAACGCAGGCATGTCGGGTGCAACTGTCTGCACCAGCACAGCAAGTTTTGAGCAAATATCTCCTTCCGTTCGGCCTCAATGGCAAGAAGCTTGTGCATCTTCTCTGTTCGTCGCGGTCAATGGGAAAAGGCGCTTATCTGCAATCTAGGTGTTTCTGCGTGCTGCACCCGCCCAAAGAGTGCCCGGGTGAAAACGACAACGCAGGCATGTCGGGTGCCACTGTCTGCACCAGCACAGCAAGTTTTGAGCAAATATCTCCTTCCGTTCGGCCGCAATGACAAGAAGCTTGTGCATCTTCTCTGTTCGTCGCGGTCAATGGGAAAAGGCGCTTATCTGCAATCTAGGTGTTTCTGCGTGCTGCACCCGCCCAAAGAGTGCCCGGGTGAAAACGACAACGCAGGCATGTCGGGTGCCACTGTCTGCACCAGCACAGCAAGTTTTGAGCAAATATCTCCTTCCGTTCGGCCACAATGGCAAGAAGCTTGTGCATCTTCTCTGTTCGTCGCTGTCAATGGGAAAAGGCGCTTATCTGCAATCTAGGTGTTTCTGCGTGCTGCGCCCGCCCAAAGAGTGCCCGGGTGAAAACGACAACGCAGGCATGTCGGGTGCCACTGTCTGCACCAGCACAGCAAGTTTTGAGCAAATATCTCCTTCCGTTCGGCCGCAATGGCAAGAAGCTTGTGCATCTTCTATGTTCGTTGCGGTCAATGGGAAAAGGCGCTTATCTGCAATCTAGGTGTTTCTGCGTGCTGCGCCCGCCCAAAGAGTGCCCGGGTTAAATCGACAACGCAGGCATGTCGGGTGCCACTGTCTGCACCAGCACAGCAAGTTTTGAGCAAATATCTCCTTCCGTTCGGCCTCAAAGGTAAGAAGCTTGTGCATCTTCTCTGTTCGTCGCGGTCAATGGGAAAAGGCGCTTATCTGCAATCTAGGTGTTTCTGCGTGCTGCGCCCGCCCAAAGAGTGCCCAGGTGAAAACGACAACGCAGGCATGTCGGGTGCCACTGTCTGCACCAGCACAGCAAGTTTTGAGCAAATATCTCCTTCCGTTCTGCCGCAATGGCAAGAAGCTTGTGCATCCTCTCTGTTCGTCGCGGTCAATGGGAAAAGGCGCTTATCTGCAATCTAGGTGTTTCTGCGTGCTGCGCCCGCCCAAAGAGTGCCCGGGTGAAAACGACAACGCAGGCATGTCGGGTGCCACTGTCTGCACCAGCACAGCAAGTTTTGAGCAAATATCTCCTTCCGTTCGGCCGCAATGGCAAGAAGCTTGTGCATCTTCTCTGTTCGTCGCGGTCAATGGGAAAAGGCGCTTATCTGCAATCTAGGTGTTTCTGCGTGCTGCGCCCGCCCAAAGAGTGCCCGGGTGAAAACGACAACGCAGGCATGTCGGGTGCCACTGTCTGCACCAGCACAGCAAGTTTTGAGCAAATATCTCCTTCCGTTCGGCCGCAATGGCAAGAAGCTTGTGCATCTTCTCTGTTCGTCGCGGTCAATGGGAAAGGGCGCTTATCTGCAATCTAGGTGTTTCTGCGTGCTGCACCCGCCCAAAGAGTGCCCGGGTGAAAACGACAACGCAGGCATGTCGGGTGCCACTGTCTGCACCAGCACAGCAAGTTTTGAGCAAAATATCTCCTTCCGTTCGGCCGCAATGGCAAGAAGCTTGTGCATCTTCTCTGTTCGTCGCGGTCAATGGGAAAAGGCGCTTATCTGCAATCTAGGTGTTTCTGCGTGCTGCGCCCGCCCAAAAAGTGCCCGGGTGAAAACGACAAATCAGGCATGTCGGGTGCCACTGTCTGCACCAGCACAGCAAGTTTTGAGCAAATATCTCCTTCCGTTCGGCCGCAATGGCAAGAAGCTTGTGCATCTTCTCTGTTCGTCGCGGTCAATGGGAAAAGGCGCTTATCTGCAATCTAGGTGTTTCTGCGTGCTGCGCCCGCCCAAAGAGTGCCCGGGTGAAAACGACAACGCAGGCATGTCGGGTGCCACTGTCTGCACCAGCACAGCAAGTTTTGAGCAAATATCTCCTTCCGTTCGGCCGCAATGGCAAGAAGCTTGTGCATCCTCTCTGTTCGTCGCGGTCAATGGGAAAAGGCGCTTATCTGCAATCTAGGTGTTTCTGCGTGCTGCACCCGCCCAAAGAGTGCCCGGGTGAAAACGACAACGCAGGCATGTCGGGTGCCACTGTCTGCACCAGCACAGCAAGTTTTGAGCAAATATCTCCTTCCGTTCGGCCGCAATGACAAGAAGCTTGTGCATCTTCTCTGTACGTCGCGGTCAATGGGAAAAGGCGCTTATCTGCAATCTAGGTGTTTCTGCGTGCTGCGCCCGCCCAAAGAGTGCCTGGGTGAAAACGACAACGCTGGCATGTCGGGTGCCACTGTCTGCACCAGCACAGCAAGTTTTGAGCAAATATCTCCTTCCGTTCGGCCGCAATGGCAAGAAGCTTGTGCATCTTCTATGTTCGTCGCGGTCAATGGGAAAAGGCGCTTATCTGCAATCTAGGTGTTTCTGCGTGCTGCGCCCGCCCAAAGAGTGCCCGTTTTAAATCGACAACGCAGGCATGTCGGGTGCCACTGTCTGCACCAGCACAGCAAGTTTTGAGCAAATATCTCCTTCCGTTCGGCCTCAATGGTAAGAAGCTTGTGCATCTTCTCTGTTCGTCGCGGTCAATGGGAAAAGGCGCTTATCTGCAATCTAGGTGTTTCTGCATGCTGCGCCCGCCAAAAGAGTGCCCGGGTGAAAACGACAACGCAGGCATGTCGGGTGCCACTGTCTGCACCAGCACAGCAAGTTTTGAGCAAATATCTCCTTCCGTTCGGCCGCAATGGCAAGAAGCTTGTGCATCTTCTATGTTCGTCGCGGTCAATGGGAAAAGGCGCTTATCTGCAATCTAGGTGTTTCTGCGTGCTGCGCCCGCCCAAAGAGTGCCCGGGTTAAATCGACAACGTAGGCATGTCGGGTGCCACTGTCTGCACCAGCACAGCAAGTTTTGAGCAAATATCTCCTTCCGTTCGGCCTCAATGGTAAGAAGCTTGTGCATCTTCTATGTTCGTCGCGGTCAATGGGAAAAGGCGCTTATCTGCAATTTAGGTGTTTCTGCCTGCTGTGCCCGCCCAAAGAGTGCCCGGATTAAATCGACAACGTAGGCATGTCGGGTGCCACTGTCTGCACCAGCACAGCAAGTTTTGAGCAAATATCTCCTTCCGTTCGGCCTCAATGGTAAGAAGCTTGTGCATCTTCTCTTTTCGTCGCGGTCAATGGGAAAAGGCGCTTATCTGCAATCTAGGTGTTTCTGCGTGCTGCGCCCGCCCAAAGAGTGCCCGGGTGAAAACGACAACGCAGGCATGTCGGGTGCCACTGTCTGCACCAGCACAGCAAGTTTTGAGCAAATATCTCCTTCCGTTCTGCCGCAATGGCAAGAAGCTTGTGCATCCTCTCTGTTCGTCGCGGTCAATGGGAAAAGGCGCTTATCTGCAATCTAGGTGTTTCTGCGTGCTGCGCCCGCCCAAAGAGTGCCCGGGTGAAAACGACAACGCAGGCATGTCGGGTGCCACTGTCTGCACCAGCACAGCAAGTTTTGAGCAAATATCTCCTTCCGTTCGGCCGCAATGGCAAGAAGCTTGTGCATCTTCTCTGTTCGTCGCGGTCAATGGGAAAAGGCGCTTATCTGCAATCTAGGTGTTTCTGCGTGCTGCGCCCGCCCAAAGAGTGCCCGGGTGAAAACGACAACGCAGGCATGTCGGGTGCCACTGTCTGCACCAGCACAGCAAGTTTTGAGCAAATATCTCCTTCCGTTCGGCCGCAATGGCAAGAAGCTTGTGCATCTTCTCTGTTCGTCGCGGTCAATGGGAAAGGGCGCTTATCTGCAATCTAGGTGTTTCTGCGTGCTGCACCCGCCCAAAGAGTGCCCGGGTGAAAACGACAACGCAGGCATGTCGGGTGCCACTGTCTGCACCAGCACAGCAAGTTTTGAGCAAATATCTCCTTCCGTTCGGCCGCAATGGCAAGAAGCTTGTGCATCTTCTCTGTTCGTCGCGGTCAATGGGAAAAGGCGCTTATCTGCAATCTAGGTGTTTCTGCGTGCTGCGCCCGCCCAAAAAGTGCCCGGGTGAAAACGACAAATCAGGCATGTCGGGTGCCACTGTCTGCACCAGCACAGCAAGTTTTGAGCAAATATCTCCTTCCGTTCGGCCGCAATGGCAAGAAGCTTGTGCATCTTCTCTGTTCGTCGCGGTCAATGGGAAAAGGCGCTTATCTGCAATCTAGGTGTTTCTGCGTGCTGCGCCCGCCCAAAGAGTGCCCGGGTGAAAACGACAACGCAGGCATGTCGGGTGCCACTGTCTGCACCAGCACAGCAAGTTTTGAGCAAATATCTCCTTCCGTTCGGCCGCAATGGTAAGAAGCTTGTGCATCCTCTCTGTTCGTCGCGGTCAATGGGAAAAGGCGCTTATCTGCAATCTAGGTGTTTCTGCGTGCTGCACCCGCCCAAAGAGTGCCCGGGTGAAAACGACAACGCAGGCATGTCGGGTGCCACTGTCTGCACCAGCACAGCAAGTTTTTAGCAAATATCTCCTTCCGTTCGGCCGCAATGGCAAGAAGCTTGTGCATCTTCTATGTTCGTCGCGGTCAATGGGAAAAGGCGCTTATCTGCAATCTAGGTGTTTCTGCGTGCTGCGCCCGCCCAAACAGTGCCCGGGTTAAATCGACAACGCAGGCATGTCGGGTGCCACTGTCTGCACCAGCACAGCAAGTTTTGAGCAAATATCTCCTTCCGTTCGGCCTCAATGGTAAGAAGCTTGTGCATCTTCTCTGTTCGTCGCGGTCAATGGGAAAAGGCGCTTATCTGCAATCTAGGTGTTTCTGCATGCTGCGCCCGCCCAAAGAGTGCCCGGGTGAAAACGACAACGCAGGCATGTCGGGTGCCACTGTCTGCACCAGCACAGCAAGTTTTGAGCAAATATCTCCTTCCGTTCGGCCGCAATGGCAAGAAGCTTGTGCATCTTCTCTGTTCGTCGCGGTCAATGGGAAAAGGCGCTTTTCAGCAATTTAGGTGTTTCTGCGTGCTGCGCCCGCCCAAAGAGTGCCCGGGTTAAATCGACAACGTAGGCATGTCGGGTGCCACTGTCTGCACCAGCACAGCAAGTTTTGAGCAAATATCTCCTTCCGTTCGGCCTCAATGGCAAGAAGCTTGTGCATCTTCTATGTTCGTCGCGGTCAATGGGAAAAGGCGCTTATCTGCAATTTAGGTGTTTCTGCGTGCTGTGCCCGCCCAAAGAGTGCCCGGGTGAAAACGACAACGCAGGCATGTCGGGTGCCACTGTCTGCACCAGCACAGCAAGTTTTTAGCAAATATCTCCTTCCGTTCGGCCGCAATGGCAAGAAGCTTGTGCATCTTCTCTGTTCGTCGCTGTCAATGGGAAAAGGCGCTTATCTGCAATCTAGGTGTTTCTGCGTGCTGCGCCCGCCCAAAGAGTGCCCGGGTGAAAACGACAACGCAGGCATGTCGGGTGCCACTGTCTGCACCAGCACAGCAAGTTTTGAGCAAATATCTCCTTCCGTTCGGCCGCAATGGCAAGAAGCTTGTGCATCTTCTCTGTTCGTCGCGGTCAATGGGAAAAGGCGCTTATCTGCAATCTAGGTGTTTCTGCGTGCTGCGCCCGCCCAAAGAGTGCCCGGGTGAAAACGACAACGCAGGCATGTCGGGTGCCACTGTCTGCACCAGCACAGCAAGTTTTGAGCAAATATCTCCTTCCGTTCGGCCGCAATGGCAAGAAGCTTGTGCATCTTCTCTGTTCGTCGCTGTCAATGGGAAAAGGCGCTTATCTGCAATCTAGGTGTTTCTGCGTGCTGCGCCCGCCCAAAGAGTGCCCGGGTTAAATCGACAACGCAGGCATGTCGGGTGCCACTGTCTGCACCAGCACAGCAAGTTTTGAGCAAATATCTCCTTCCGTTCGGCCGCAATTGCAAGAAGCTTGTGCATCTTCTCTGTTCGTCGCGGTCAATGGGAAAAGGCGCTTATCTGCAATCTAGGTGTTTCTGCGAGCTTCGCCCGCCCAAAGAGTGCCCAGGTGAAAACGACAACGCAGGCATGTCGGGTGCCACTGTCTGCACCAGCACAGCAAGTTTTGAGCAAATATCTCCTTCTGTTCGGCCGCAATGGCAAGAAGCTTGTGCATCCTCTCTGTTCGTCGCGGTCAATGGGAAAAGGCGCTTATCTGCAATCTAGGTGTTTCTGCGTGCTGCGCCCGCCCAAAGAGTGCCCGGGTGAAAACGACAACGCAGGCATGTCGGGTGCCACTGTCTGCACCAGCACAGCAAGTTTTGAGCAAATATCTCCTTCCGTTCGGCCGCAATGGCAAGAAGCTTGTGCATCTTCTCTGTTCGTCGCGGTCAATGGGAAAAGGCGCTTATCTGCAATCTAGGTGTTTCTGCGTGCTGCACCCGCCCAAAGAGTGCCCGGGTGAAAACGACAACGCAGGCATGTCGGGTGCCACTGTCTGCACCAGCACAGCAAGTTTTGAGCAAATATCTCCTTCCGTTCGGCCGCAATGGCAAGAAGCTTGTGCATCTTCTCTGTTCGTCGCCGTCAATGGGAAAAGGCGCTTATCTGCAATCTAGGTGTTTCTGCGTGCTGCGCCCGCCCAAAGAGTGCCCGGGTGAAAACGACAACGCAGGCATGTCGGGTGCCACTGTCTGCACCAGCAAAGCAAGTTTTGAGCAAATATCTCCTTCCGTTCGGCCGCAATGGCAAGAAGCTTGTGCATCTTCTCTGTTCGTCGCGGTCAATGGGAAAAGGCGCTTATCTGCAATCTAGGTGTTTCTGCGTGCTTCGCCCGCCCAAAGAGTGCCCAGGTGAAAACGACAACGCAGGCATGTCGGGTGCCACTGTCTGCACCAGCACAGCAAGTTTTGAGCAAATATCTCCTTCCGTTCGGCCGCAATGGCAAGAAGCTTGTGCATCTTCTCTGTTCATCGCGGTCAATGGGAAAAGGCACTTATCTGCAATCTAGGTGTTTCTGCGTGCTTCGCCCGCCCAAAGAGTGCCAAGGTGAAAACGACAACGCAGGCATGTCGGGTGCCACTGTCTGCACCAGCACAGCAAGTTTTGAGCAAATATCTCCTTCCATTCGGCCGCAATGGCAAGAAGCTTGTGCATCCTCTCTGTTCGTCGCGGTCAATGGGAAAAGGCGCTTATCTGCAATCTAGGTGTTTCTGCGTGCTGCGCCCGCCCAAAGAGTGCCCGGGTGAAAACGACAACGCAGGCATGTCGGGTGCTACTGTCTGCACCAGCACAGCAAGTTTTGAGCAAATATCTCCTTCCGTTCGGCCGCAATGGCAAGAAGCTTGTGCATCTTCTCTGTTCGTCGCGGTCAATGGGAAAAGGCGCTTATCTGCAATCTAGGTGTTTCTGCGTGCTTCGCCCGCCCAAAGAGTGCCCAGGTGAAAACGACAACGCAGGCATGTCGGGTGCCACTGTCTGCACCAGCACAGCAAGTTTTGAGCAAATATCTCCTTCCGTTCGGCCGCAATGGCAAGAAGCTTGTGCATCTTCTCTGTTCGTCGCGGTCAATGGGAAAAGGCGCTTATCTGCAATCTAGGTGTTTCTGCGTGCTGCGCCCGCCCAAAGAGTGCCCGGGTCAAAACGACAACGCAGGCATGTCGGGTGCCACTGTCTGCACCAGCACAGCAAGTTTTGAGCAAATATCTCCTTCCTTTCGGCCGCAATGGCAAGAAGCTTGTGCATCTTCTATGTTCGTCGCGGTCAATGGGAAAAGGCGCTTATCTGCAATCTAGGTGTTTCTGCGTGCTGCGCCCGCCCAAAGAGTGCCCGGGTTAAAGCGACAACGCAGGCATGTCGGGTGCCACTGTCTGCACCAGCACAGCAAGTTTTGAGCAAATATCTCCTTCCGTTCGGCCGCAATGGCAAGAAGCTTGTGCATCTTCTCTGTTCGTCGCGGTCAATGGGAAAAGGCGCTTATCTGCAATCTAGGTGTTTCTGCGTGCTGCGCCCGCCCAAAGAGTGCCCGGGTCAAAACGACAACGCAGGCATGTCGGGTGCCACTGTCTGCACCAGCACAGCAAGTTTTGAGCAAATATCTCCTTCCTTTCGGCCGCAATGGCAAGAAGCTTGTGCATCTTCTATGTTCGTCGCGGTCAATGGGAAAAGGCGCTTATCTGCAATCTAGGTGTTTCTGCGTGCTGCGCCCGCCCAAAGAGTGCCCGGGTTAAAGCGACAACGCAGGCATGTCGGGTGCCACTGTCTGCACCAGCAGAGCAAGTTTTGAGCAAATATCTCCTTCCGTTCGGCCGCAATGGCAAGAAGCTTGTGCATCTTCTCTGTTCGTCGCGGTCAATGGGAAAAGGCACTTATCTGCAATCTAGGTGTTTCTGCGTGCTGCGCCCGCCCAAAGAGTGCTCGGGTGAAAACTACAACGCAGGCATGTCGGGTGCCACTGTCTGCACCAGCACAGCAAGTTTTGAGCAAATATCTCCTTCCGTTCGGCCGCAATGGCAAGAAGCTTGTGCATCTTCTCTGTTCGTCGCGGTCAATGGGAAAAGGCGCTTATCTGCAATCTAGGTGTTTCTGCGTGCTGCGCCCGCCCAAAGAGTGCCCGGGTGAAAACGACAACGCAGGCATGTCCGGTGCCACTGTCTGCACCAGCACAGCAAGTTTTGAGCAAATATCTCCTTCCGTTCGGCCGCAATGGCAAGAAGCTTGTGCATCTTCTCTGTTCGTCGCGGTCAATGGGAAAAGGCGCTTATCTGCAATCTAGGTGTTTCTGCGTGCTGCACCCGCCCAAAGAGTGCCCGGGTGAAAACGACAACGCAGGCATGTCGGGTGCCACTGTCTGCACCAGCACAGCAAGTTTTGAGCAAATATCTCCTTCCGTTCGGCCGCAATGGCAAGAAGCTTGTGCATCCTCTCTGTTCGTCGCGGTCAATGGGAAAAGGCGCTTATCTGCAATCTAGGTGTTTCTGCGTGCTGCGCCCGCCCAAAGAGTGCCTGGGTGAAAACGACAACGCAGGCATGTCGGGTGCCACTGTCTGCACCAGCACAGCAAGTTTTGAGCAAATATCTCCTTCCGTTCGGCCGCAATGGCAAGAAGCTTGTGCATCTTCTCTGTTCGTCGCGGTCAATGGGAAAAGGCGCTTATCTGCAATCTAGGTGTTTCTGCGTGCTGCGCCCGCCCAAAGAGTGCCCGGGTGAAAACGACAACGCAGGCATGTCGGGTGCCACTGTCTGCACCAGCACAGCAAGTTTTGAGCAAATATCTCCTTCCGTTCGGCCGCAATGGCAAGAAGCTTGTGCATCTTCTCTGTTCGTCGCGGTCAATGGGAAAAGGCGCTTATCTGCAATCTAGGTGTTTCTGCGTGCTGCACCCGCCCAAACAGTGCCCGGGTAAAAACGACAACGCAGGCATGTCGGGTGCCACTGTCTGCACCAGCACAGCAAGTTTTGAGCAAATATCTCCTTCCGTTCGGCCGCAATGGCAAGAAGCTTGTGCATCTTCTCTGTTCGTCGCGGTCAATGGGAAAAGGCGCTTTTCAGCAATTTAGGTGTTTCTGCGTGCTGCGCCCGCCCAAAGAGTGCCCGGGTTAAATCGACAACGTAGGCATGTCGGGTGCCACTGTCTGCACCAGCACAGCAAGTTTTGAGCAAATATCTCCTTCCATTCGGCCTCAATGGTAAGAAGCTTGTGCATCTTCTCTGTTCGTCGCGGTCAATGGGAAAAGGCGCTTATCTGCAATCTAGGTGTTTCTGCGTGCTGCGCCCGCCCAAAGAGTGCCCGGGTGAAAACGACAACGCAGGCATGTCGGGTGCCCCTGTCTGCACCAGCACAGCAAGTTTTGAGCAAATATCTCCTTCCATTAGGCCGCAATGGCAAGAAGCTTGTGCATCCTCTCTGTTCGTCGCGGTCAATGGGAAAAGGCGCTTATCTGCAATCTAGGTGTTTCTGCGTGCTGCGCCCGCCCAAAGAGTGCCCGGGTGAAAACGACAACGCAGGCATGTCGGGTGCCACTGTCTGCACCAGCACAGCAAGTTTTGAGCAAATATCTCCTTCCGTTCGGCCGCAATGGCAAGAAGCTTGTGCATCTTCTCTGTTCGTCGCGGTCAATGGGAAAAGGCGCTTATCTGCAATCTAGGTGTTTCTGCGTGCTGCACCCGCCCAAACAGTGCCCGGGTAAAAACGACAACGCAGGCATGTCGGGTGCCACTGTCTGCACCAGCACAGCAAGTTTTGAGCAAATATCTCCTTCCGTTTGGCCGCAATGGCAAGAAGCTTGTGCATCCTCTCTGTTCGTCGCGGTCAATGGGAAAAGGCGCTTATCTGCAATCTAGGTGTTTCTGCGTGCTGCACCCGCCCAAAGAGTGCCCGGGTGAAAACGACAACGCAGGCATGTCGGGTGCCACTGTCTGCACCAGCACAGCAAGTTTTGAGCAAATATCTCCTTCCGTTCGGCCGCAATGGCAAGAAGCTTGTGCATCTTCTCTGTTCGTCGCGGTCAATGGGAAAAGGCGCTTATCTGCAATCTAGGTGTTTCTGCATGCTGCGCCCGCCCAAAGAGTGCCCGGGTGAAAACGACAACGCAGGCATGTCGGGTGCCACTGTCTGCACCAGCACAGCAAGTTTTGAGCAAATATCTCCTTCCGTTCGGCCGCAATGGCAAGAAGCTTGTGCATCTTCTCTGTTCGTCGCGGTCAATGGGAAAAGGCGCTTTTCAGCAATTTAGGTGTTTCTGCGTGCTGCGCCCGCCCAAAGAGTGCCCGGGTTAAATCGACAACGTAGGCATGTCGGGTGCCACTGTCTGCACCAGCACAGCAAGTTTTGAGCAAATATCTCCTTCCGTTCGGCCTCAATGGCAAGAAGCTTGTGCATCTTCTATGTTCGTCGCGGTCAATGGGAAAAGTCGCTTATCTGCAATTTAGGTGTTTCTGCGTGCTGTGCCCGCCCAAAGAGTGCCCGGGTTAAATCGACAACGTAGGCATGTCGGGTGCCACTGTCTGCACCAGCACAGCAAGTTTTGAGCAAATATCTCCTTCCGTTCGGCCGCAATGGCAAGAAGCTTGTGCATCCTCTCTGTTCGTCGCGGTCAATGGGAAAAGGCGCTTATCTGCAATCTAGGTGTTTCTGCGTGCTGCACCCACCCAAAGAGTGCCCGGGTGAAAACGACAATGCAGGCATGTCGGGTGCCACTGTCTGCACCAGCACAGCAAGTTTTGAGCAAATATCTCCTTCCGTTCGGCCGCAATGGCAAGAAGCTTGTGCATCTTCTATGTTCGTCGCGGTCAATGGGAAAAGGCGCTTATCTGCAATCTAGGTGTTTCTGCGTGCTGCGCCCGCCCAAACAGTGCCCGGGTTAAATCGACAACGCAGGCATGTCGGGTGCCACTGTCTGCACCAGCACAGCAAGTTTTGAGCAAATATCTCCTTCCGTTCGGCCTCAATGGTAAGAAGCTTGTGCATCTTCTCTGTTCGTCGCGGTCAATGGGAAAAGGCGCTTATCTGCAATCTAGGTGTTTCTGCATGCTGCGCCCGCCCAAAGAGTGCCCGGGTGAAAACGACAACGCAGGCATGTCGGGTGCCACTGTCTGCACCAGCACAGCAAGTTTTGAGCAAATATCTCCTTCCGTTCGGCCGCAATGGCAAGAAGCTTGTGCATCTTCTCTGTTCGTCGCGGTCAATGGGAAAAGGCGCTTTTCAGCAATTTAGGTGTTTCTGCGTGCTGCGCCCGCCCAAAGAGTGCCCGGGTTAAATCGACAACGTAGGCATGTCGGGTGCCACTGTCTGCACCAGCACAGCAAGTTTTGAGCAAATATCTCCTTCCGTTCGGCCTCAATGGTAAGAAGCTTGTGCATCTTCTATGTTCGTCGCGGTCAATGGGAAAAGGCGCTTATCTGCAATTTAGGTGTTTCTGCCTGCTGTGCCCGCCCAAAGAGTGCCCGGATTAAATCGACAACGTAGGCATGTCGGGTGCCACTGTCTGCACCAGCACAGCAAGTTTTGAGCAAATATCTCCTTCCGTTCGGCCTCAATGGTAAGAAGCTTGTGCATCTTCTCTTTTCGTCGCGGTCAATGGGAAAAGGCGCTTATCTGCAATCTAGGTGTTTCTGCGTGCTGCGCCCGCCCAAAGAGTGCCCGGGTGAAAACGACAACGCAGGCATGTCGGGTGCCACTGTCTGC
Source organism: Hyla sarda (assembly GCF_029499605.1). Classification (NCBI taxonomy): domain Eukaryota; kingdom Metazoa; phylum Chordata; class Amphibia; order Anura; family Hylidae; genus Hyla; species Hyla sarda. The sequence goes on from NW_026610977.1 coordinate 131,351, forward strand.
ACCAGCACAGCAAGTTTTGAGCAAATATCTCCTTCCGTTCTGCCGCAATGGCAAGAAGCTTGTGCATCCTCTCTGTTCGTCGCGGTCAATGGGAAAAGGCGCTTATCTGCAATCTAGGTGTTTCTGCGTGCTGCGCCCGCCCAAAGAGTGCCCGGGTGAAAACGACAACGCAGGCATGTCGGGTGCCACTGTCTGCACCAGCACAGCAAGTTTTGAGCAAATATCTCCTTCCGTTCGGCCGCAATGGCAAGAAGCTTGTGCATCTTCTCTGTTCGTCGCGGTCAATGGGAAAAGGCGCTTATCTGCAATCTAGGTGTTTCTGCGTGCTGCGCCCGCCCAAAGAGTGCCCGGGTGAAAACGACAACGCAGGCATGTCGGGTGCCACTGTCTGCACCAGCACAGCAAGTTTTGAGCAAATATCTCCTTCCGTTCGGCCGCAATGGCAAGAAGCTTGTGCATCTTCTCTGTTCGTCGCGGTCAATGGGAAAGGGCGCTTATCTGCAATCTAGGTGTTTCTGCGTGCTGCACCCGCCCAAAGAGTGCCCGGGTGAAAACGACAACGCAGGCATGTCGGGTGCCACTGTCTGCACCAGCACAGCAAGTTTTGAGCAAATATCTCCTTCCGTTCGGCCGCAATGGCAAGAAGCTTGTGCATCTTCTCTGTTCGTCGCGGTCAATGGGAAAAGGCGCTTATCTGCAATCTAGGTGTTTCTGCGTGCTGCGCCCGCCCAAAAAGTGCCCGGTTGAAAACGACAAATCAGGCATGTCGGGTGCCACTGTCTGCACCAGCACAGCAAGTTTTGAGCAAATATCTCCTTCCGTTCGGCCGCAATGGCAAGAAGCTTGTGCATCTTCTCTGTTCGTCGCGGTCAATGGGAAAAGGCGCTTATCTGCAATCTAGGTGTTTCTGCGTGCTGCGCCCGCCCAAAGAGTGCCCGGGTGAAAACGACAACGCAGGCATGTCGGGTGCCACTGTCTGCACCAGCACAGCAAGTTTTGAGCAAATATCTCCTTCCGTTCGGCCGCAATGGTAAGAAGCTTGTGCATCCTCTCTGTTCGTCGCGGTCAATGGGAAAAGGCGCTTATCTGCAATCTAGGTGTTTCTGCGTGCTGCACCCGCCCAAAGAGTGCCCGGGTGAAAACGACAACGCAGGCATGTCGGGTGCCACTGTCTGCACCAGCACAGCAAGTTTTGAGCAAATATCTCCTTCCGTTCGGCCGCAATGGCAAGAAGCTTGTGCATCTTCTATGTTCGTCGCGGTCAATGGGAAAAGGCGCTTATCTGCAATCTAGGTGTTTCTGCGTGCTGCGCCCGCCCAAACAGTGCCCGGGTTAAATCGACAACGCAGGCATGTCGGGTGCCACTGTCTGCACCAGCACAGCAAGTTTTGAGCAAATATCTCCTTCCGTTCGGCCTCAATGGTAAGAAGCTTGTGCATCTTCTCTGTTCGTCGCGGTCAATGGGAAAAGGCGCTTATCTGCAATCTAGGTGTTTCTGCATGCTGCGCCCGCCCAAAGAGTGCCCGGGTGAAAACGACAACGCAGGCATGTCGGGTGCCACTGTCTGCACCAGCACAGCAAGTTTTGAGCAAATATCTCCTTCCGTTCGGCCGCAATGGCAAGAAGCTTGTGCATCTTCTCTGTTCGTCGCGGTCAATGGGAAAAGGCGCTTTTCAGCAATTTAGGTGTTTCTGCGTGCTGCGCCCGCCCAAAGAGTGCCCGGGTTAAATCGACAACGTAGGCATGTCGGGTGCCACTGTCTGCACCAGCACAGCAAGTTTTGAGCAAATATCTCCTTCCGTTCGGCCTCAATGGCAAGAAGCTTGTGCATCTTCTATGTTCGTCGCGGTCAATGGGAAAAGGCGCTTATCTGCAATTTAGGTGTTTCTGCGTGCTGTGCCCGCCCAAAGAGTGCCCGGGTGAAAACGACAACGCAGGCATGTCGGGTGCCACTGTCTGCACCAGCACAGCAAGTTTTTAGCAAATATCTCCTTCCGTTCGGCCGCAATGGCAAGAAGCTTGTGCATCTTCTCTGTTCGTCGCTGTCAATGGGAAAAGGCGCTTATCTGCAATCTAGGTGTTTCTGCGTGCTGCGCCCGCCCAAAGAGTGCCCGGGTGAAAACGACAACGCAGGCATGTCGGGTGCCACTGTCTGCACCAGCACAGCAAGTTTTGAGCAAATATCTCCTTCCGTTCGGCCGCAATGGTAAGAAGCTTGTGCATCCTCTCTGTTCGTCGCGGTCAATGGGAAAAGGCGCTTATCTGCAATCTAGGTGTTTCTGCGTGCTGCACCCGCCCAAAGAGTGCCCGGGTGAAAACGACAACGCAGGCATGTCGGGTGCCACTGTCTGCACCAGCACAGCAAGTTTTGAGCAAATATCTCCTTCCGTTCGGCCGCAATGGCAAGAAGCTTGTGCATCTTCTATGTTCGTCGCGGTCAATGGGAAAAGGCGCTTATCTGCAATCTAGGTGTTTCTGCGTGCTGCGCCCGCCCAAACAGTGCCCGGGTTAAATCGACAACGCAGGCATGTCGGGTGCCACTGTCTGCACCAGCACAGCAAGTTTTGAGCAAATATCTCCTTCCGTTCGGCCTCAATGGTAAGAAGCTTGTGCATCTTCTCTGTTCGTCGCGGTCAATGGGAAAAGGCGCTTATCTGCAATCTAGGTGTTTCTGCATGCTGCGCCCGCCCAAAGAGTGCCCGGGTGAAAACGACAACGCAGGCATGTCGGGTGCCACTGTCTGCACCAGCACAGCAAGTTTTGAGCAAATATCTCCTTCCGTTCGGCCGCAATGGCAAGAAGCTTGTGCATCTTCTCTGTTCGTCGCGGTCAATGGGAAAAGGCGCTTTTCAGCAATTTAGGTGTTTCTGCGTGCTGCGCCCGCCCAAAGAGTGCCCGGGTTAAATCGACAACGTAGGCATGTCGGGTGCCACTGTCTGCACCAGCACAGCAAGTTTTGAGCAAATATCTCCTTCCGTTCGGCCTCAATGGCAAGAAGCTTGTGCATCTTCTATGTTCGTCGCGGTCAATGGGAAAAGGCGCTTATCTGCAATTTAGGTGTTTCTGCGTGCTGTGCCCGCCCAAAGAGTGCCCGGGTGAAAACGACAACGCAGGCATGTCGGGTGCCACTGTCTGCACCAGCACAGCAAGTTTTTAGCAAATATCTCCTTCCGTTCGGCCGCAATGGCAAGAAGCTTGTGCATCTTCTCTGTTCGTCGCTGTCAATGGGAAAAGGCGCTTATCTGCAATCTAGGTGTTTCTGCGTGCTGCGCCCGCCCAAAGAGTGCCCGGGTGAAAACGACAACGCAGGCATGTCGGGTGCCACTGTCTGCACCAGCACAGCAAGTTTTGAGCAAATATCTCCTTCCGTTCGGCCGCAATGGCAAGAAGCTTGTGCATCTTCTCTGTTCGTCGCGGTCAATGGGAAAAGGCGCTTATCTGCAATCTAGGTGTTTCTGCGTGCTGCGCCCGCCCAAAGAGTGCCCGGGTGAAAACGACAACGCAGGCATGTCGGGTGCCACTGTCTGCACCAGCACAGCAAGTTTTGAGCAAATATCTCCTTCCGTTCGGCCGCAATGGCAAGAAGCTTGTGCATCTTCTCTGTTCGTCGCTGTCAATGGGAAAAGGCGCTTATCTGCAATCTAGGTGTTTCTGCGTGCTGCGCCCGCCCAAAGAGTGCCCGGGTTAAATCGACAACGCAGGCATGTCGGGTGCCACTGTCTGCACCAGCACAGCAAGTTTTGAGCAAATATCTCCTTCCGTTCGGCCGCAATGGCAAGAAGCTTGTGCATCTTCTCTGTTCGTCGCGGTCAATGGGAAAAGGCGCTTATCTGCAATCTAGGTGTTTCTGCGAGCTTCGCCCGCCCAAAGAGTGCCCAGGTGAAAACGACAACGCAGGCATGTCGGGTGCCACTGTCTGCACCAGCACAGCAAGTTTTGAGCAAATATCTCCTTCTGTTCGGCCGCAATGGCAAGAAGCTTGTGCATCCTCTCTGTTCGTCGCGGTCAATGGGAAAAGGCGCTTATCTGCAATCTAGGTGTTTCTGCGTGCTGCGCCCGCCCAAAGAGTGCCCGGGTGAAAACGACAACGCAGGCATGTCGGGTGCCACTGTCTGCACCAGCACAGCAAGTTTTGAGCAAATATCTCCTTCCGTTCGGCCGCAATGGCAAGAAGCTTGTGCATCTTCTCTGTTCGTCGCGGTCAATGGGAAAAGGCGCTTATCTGCAATCTAGGTGTTTCTGCGTGCTGCACCCGCCCAAAGAGTGCCCGGGTGAAAACGACAACGCAGGCATGTCGGGTGCCACTGTCTGCACCAGCACAGCAAGTTTTGAGCAAATATCTCCTTCCGTTCGGCCGCAATGGCAAGAAGCTTGTGCATCTTCTCTGTTCGTCGCCGTCAATGGGAAAAGGCGATTATCTGCAATCTAGGTGTTTCTGCGTGCTGCGCCCGCCCAAAGAGTGCCCGGGTGAAAACGACAACGCAGGCATGTCGGGTGCCACTGTCTGCACCAGCAAAGCAAGTTTTGAGCAAATATCTCCTTCCGTTCGGCCGCAATGGCAAGAAGCTTGTGCATCTTCTCTGTTCGTCGCGGTCAATGGGAAAAGGCGCTTATCTGCAATCTAGGTGTTTCTGCGTGCTTCGCCCGCCCAAAGAGTGCCCAGGTGAAAACGACAACGCAGGCATGTCGGGTGCCACTGTCTGCACCAGCACAGCAAGTTTTGAGCAAATATCTCCTTCCGTTCGGCCGCAATGGCAAGAAGCTTGTGCATCTTCTCTGTTCGTCGCGGTCAATGGGAAAAGGCGCTTATCTGCAATCTAGGTGTTTCTGCGTGCTTCGCCCGCCCAAAGAGTGCCTGGGTGAAAACGACAACGCAGGCATGTCGGGTGCCACTGTCTGCACCAGCACAGCAAGTTTTGAGCAAATATCTCCTTCCATTCGGCCGCAATGGCAAGAAGCTTGTGCATCCTCTCTGTTCGTCGCGGTCAATGGGAAAAGGCGCTTATCTGCAATCTAGGTGTTTCTGCGTGCTGCGCCCGCCCAAAGAGTGCCCGGGTGAAAACGACAACGCAGGCATGTCCGGTGCCACTGTCTGCACCAGCACAGCAAGTTTTGAGCAAATATCTCCTTCCGTTCGGCCGCAATGGCAAGAAGCTTGTGCATCTTCTCTGTTCGTCGCGGTCAATGGGAAAAGGCGCTTATCTGCAATCTAGGTGTTTCTGCGTGCTGCGCCCGCCCAAAGAGTGCCCGGGTGAAAACGACAACGCAGGCATGTCGGGTGCTACTGTCTGCACCAGCACAGCAAGTTTTGAGCAAATATCTCCTTCCGTTCGGCCGCAATGGCAAGAAGCTTGTGCATCTTCTCTGTTCGTCGCGGTCAATGGGAAAAGGCGCTTATCTGCAATCTAGGTGTTTCTGCGTGCTTCGCCCGCCCAAAGAGTGCCCAGGTGAAAACGACAACGCAGGCATGTCGGGTGCCACTGTCTGCACCAGCACAGCAAGTTTTGAGAAAATATCTCCTTCCGTTCGGCCGCAATGGCAAGAAGCTTGTGCATCTTCTCTGTTCGTCGCGGTCAATGGGAAAAGGCGCTTATCTGCAATCTAGGTGTTTCTGCGTGCTGCGCCCGCCCAAAGAGTGCCCGGGTGAAAACGACAACGCAGGCATGTCGGGTGCCACTGTCTGCACCAGCACAGCAAGTTTTGAGCAAATATCTCCTTCCGTTCGGCCGCAATGGCAAGAAGCTTGTGCATCTTCTCTGTTCGTCGCGGTCAATGGGAAAGGGCGCTTATCTGCAATCTAGGTGTTTCTGCGTGCTGCACCCGCCCAAAGAGTGCCCGGGTGAAAACGACAACGCAGGCATGTCGGGTGCCACTGTCTGCACCAGCACAGCAAGTTTTGAGCAAATATCTCCTTCCGTTCGGCCGCAATGGCAAGAAGCTTGTGCATCTTCTCTGTTCGTCGCCGTCAATGGGAAAAGGCGCTTATCTGCAATCTAGGTGTTTCTGCGTGCTGCGCCCGCCCAAAGAGTGCCCGGGTGAAAACGACAACGCAGGCATGTCGGGTGCCACTGTCTGCACCAGCAAAGCAAGTTTTGAGCAAATATCTCCTTCCGTTCGGCCGCAATGGCAAGAAGCTTGTGCATCTTCTCTGTTCGTCGCGGTCAATGGGAAAAGGCGCTTATCTGCAATCTAGGTGTTTCTGCGTGCTTCGCCCGCCCAAAGAGTGCCCAGGTGAAAACGACAACGCAGGCATGTCGGGTGCCACTGTCTGCACCAGCACAGCAAGTTTTGAGCAAATATCTCCTTCCGTTCGGCCGCAATGGCAAGAAGCTTGTGCATCTTCTCTGTTCGTCGCGGTCAATGGGAAAAGGCGCTTATCTGCAATCTAGGTGTTTCTGCGTGCTTCGCCCGCCCAAAGAGTGCCTGGGTGAAAACGACAACGCAGGCATGTCGGGTGCCACTGTCTGCACCAGCACAGCAAGTTTTGAGCAAATATCTCCTTCCATTCGGCCGCAATGGCAAGAAGCTTGTGCATCCTCTCTGTTCGTCGCGGTCAATGGGAAAAGGCGCTTATCTGCAATCTAGGTGTTTCTGCGTGCTGCGCCCGCCCAAAGAGTGCCCGGGTGAAAACGACAACGCAGGCATGTCGGGTGCCACTGTCTGCACCAGCACAGCAAGTTTTGAGCAAATATCTCCTTCCGTTCGGCCGCAATGGCAAGAAGCTTGTGCATCTTCTCTGTTCGTCGCGGTCAATGGGAAAAGGCGCTTATCTGCAATCTAGGTGTTTCTGCGTGCTGCGCCCGCCCAAAGAGTGCCCGGGTGAAAACGACAACGCAGGCATGTCGGGTGCTACTGTCTGCACCAGCACAGCAAGTTTTGAGCAAATATCTCCTTCCGTTCGGCCGCAATGGCAAGAAGCTTGTGCATCTTCTCTGTTCGTCGCGGTCAATGGGAAAAGGCGCTTATCTGCAATCTAGGTGTTTCTGCGTGCTTCGCCCGCCCAAAGAGTGCCCAGGTGAAAACGACAACGCAGGCATGTCGGGTGCCACTGTCTGCACCAGCACAGCAAGTTTTGAGCAAATATCTCCTTCCGTTCGGCCGCAATGGCAAGAAGCTTGTGCATCTTCTCTGTTCGTCGCGGTCAATGGGAAAAGGCGCTTATCTGCAATCTAGGTGTTTCTGCGTGCTGCGCCCACCCAAAGAGTGCCCGGGTCAAAACGACAACGCAGGCATGTCGGGTGCCACTGTCTGCACCAGCACAGCAAGTTTTGAGCAAATATCTCCTTCCTTTCGGCCGCAATGGCAAGAAGCTTGTGCATCTTCTATGTTCGTCGCGGTCAATGGGAAAAGGCGCTTATCTGCAATCTAGGTGTTTCTGCGTGCTGCGCCCGCCCAAAGAGTGCCCGGGTTAAAGCGACAACGCAGGCATGTCGGGTGCCACTGTCTGCACCAGCACAGCAAGTTTTGAGCAAATATCTCCTTCCGTTCGGCCGCAATGGCAAGAAGCTTGTGCATCTTCTCTGTTCGTCGCGGTCAATGGGAAAAGGCGCTTATCTGCAATCTAGGTGTTTCTGCGTGCTGCGCCCGCCCAAAGAGTGCCCGGGTCAAAACGACAACGCAGGCATGTCGGGTGCCACTGTCTGCACCAGCACAGCAAGTTTTGAGCAAATATCTCCTTCCTTTCGGCCGCAATGGCAAGAAGCTTGTGCATCTTCTATGTTCGTCGCGGTCAATGGGAAAAGGCGCTTATCTGCAATCTAGGTGTTTCTGCGTGCTGCGCCCGCCCAAAGAGTGCCCGGGTTAAAGCGACAACGCAGGCATGTCGGGTGCCACTGTCTGCACCAGCACAGCAAGTTTTGAGCAAATATCTCCTTCCGTTCGGCCGCAATGGCAAGAAGCTTGTGCATCTTCTCTGTTCGTCGCGGTCAATGGGAAAAGGCACTTATCTGCAATCTAGGTGTTTCTGCGTGCTGCGCCCGCCCAAAGAGTGCTCGGGTGAAAACTACAACGCAGGCATGTCGGGTGCCACTGTCTGCACCAGCACAGCAAGTTTTGAGCAAATATCTCCTTCCGTTCGGCCGCAATGGCAAGAAGCTTGTGCATCTTCTCTGTTCGTCGCGGTCAATGGGAAAAGGCGCTTATCTGCAATCTAGGTGTTTCTGCGTGCTGCGCCCGCCCAAAGAGTGCCCGGGTGAAAACGACAACGCAGGCATGTCCGGTGCCACTGTCTGCACCAGCACAGCAAGTTTTGAGCAAATATCTCCTTCCGTTCGGCCGCAATGGCAAGAAGCTTGTGCATCTTCTCTGTTCGTCGCGGTCAATGGGAAAAGGCGCTTATCTGCAATCTAGGTGTTTCTGCGTGCTGCACCCGCCCAAAGAGTGCCCGGGTGAAAACGACAACGCAGGCATGTCGGGTGCCACTGTCTGCACCAGCACAGCAAGTTTTGAGCAAATATCTCCTTCCGTTCGGCCGCAATGGCAAGAAGCTTGTGCATCCTCTCTGTTCGTCGCGGTCAATGGGAAAAGGCGCTTATCTGCAATCTAGGTGTTTCTGCGTGCTGCGCCCGCCCAAAGAGTGCCCGGGTGAAAACGACAACGCAGGCATGTCGGGTGCCACTGTCTGCACCAGCACAGCAAGTTTTGAGCAAATATCTCCTTCCGTTCGTCCGCAATGGCAAGAAGCTTGTGCATCCTCTCTGTTCGTCGCGGTCAATGGGAAAAGGCGCTTATCTGCAATCTAGGTGTTTCTGCGTGCTGCGCCCGCCCAAAGAGTGCCCGGGTGAAAACGACAACGCAGGCATGTCGGGTGCCACTGTCTGCACCAGCACAGCAAGTTTTGAGCAAATATCTCCTTCCGTTCGGCCGCAATGGCAAGAAGCTTGTGCATCTTCTCTGTTCGTCGCGGTCAATGGGAAAAGGCGCTTATCTGCAATCTAGGTGTTTCTGCGTGCTGCGCCCGCCCAAAGAGTGCCCGGGTGAAAACGACAACGCAGGCATGTCGGGTGCCACTGTCTGCACCAGCACAGCAAGTTTTGAGCAAATATCTCCTTCCGTTCGGCCGCAATGGCAAGAAGCTTGTGCATCTTCTCTGTTCGTCGCGGTCAATGGGAAAAGGCGCTTATCTGCAATCTAGGTGTTTCTGCGTGCTGCACCCGCCCAAACAGTGCCCGGGTAAAAACGACAACGCAGGCATGTCGGGTGCCACTGTCTGCACCAGCACAGCAAGTTTTGAGCAAATATCTCCTTCCGTTCGGCCGCAATGGCAAGAAGCTTGTGCATCTTCTCTGTTCGTCGCGGTCAATGGGAAAAGGCGCTTTTCAGCAATTTAGGTGTTTCTGCGTGCTGCGCCCGCCCAAAGAGTGCCCGGGTTAAATCGACAA